>NW_026561404.1:0-100285 GCF_028858705.1 Grus americana | reverse complement strand
CATTTATATTTTTTGTTATCCACCTACCCACTAAGACCAAGAAAAATGCACAAAGCTATGAGCTTCTTGGGTTTGCTTAGAGCGCCCAATGTTTAGTTGCAGACAATGTGCACTTTACATCCCCCTTCCAAACAGGCTTCACAATTAAACCTGAACATCAGGCTCATCCCCATTAAATTGTCATAGCAATTTGGGGATGAACGTGAAGTGGTTAAGTGATCCAAGGCTACTTTTTAAAGGTCAAATGCCTGTTGTAGAAATAGTACGCTTGTCAGCAGCCTTAGCTGATGCAAGAGATTGCACTAGCACAGAAATTTGAATACAAGCCATCAGTGCTAGAACAAGTCGCTGAAGAACAGTGCTAAGGTACATTAATGGGGCAATGTGGAATAAATATTTTAATATATGAAGTTGTACTTCTGCCAAAGCAGTTCAAAGGCACTCAAGCAAAACAATCACATCATTCTTAGCATGCAAAGGTTTTCTATGCACTGCTAAGGAACATACCCAGGATTATTCTCAGTAAGCAATACCTAATGGAAGAACAATGGTCAAAGATATCCTCTTTGATGCAAAGGATATTTGAATCATACATAAAAGTAGGTTTCACAGTAATAGCATATGTTGCTGGAATCTTTCAGCTACAGGTATCCAAACACCTTTTAAGAAGTAGTTATTTCTTTTCAAGGAGTAGTTCTTTCAAGTAACTTATTACCTGTTTTCACAAAAAAAACCCCCACAACCACGCACGGTAACTCAGAGGAGTTAAGTTAGTCACTCAAGAATATTCAAGCTCAGGTAACAATGGCTCCGCAACGGCCCTGTGAATAGACGCCGGCTCTCTGGGTTTCCAGTTGCCCAGCCCAGCGAGCAGGCCAGCAGTGCCCCTCCGCAGCAGCAGCGTGCAGCAAGCCTTCCATTAAGGGCTGCCTACCAGGTGGGCTCTCTACCCATACAAGGTACGTTAACCAAGATGTTATGTATACTCCAGCAAAATACATCCACACAACAAGAGGATGACGCAGCAGCATTTGCATGAAGCAAGACCTCACTGAAGTGGGTGATGCCAATATCTCATCTTTTCTAAAAGGCTTGGCTACATATTTAAAATATTTGGAAGTGTAAATACTGCCTATGCATTTTATGACACAATAAAAAGTGGTTTAATACAGCAATAAAAACTCAAATATGCCTTGACAAAGTTATTTTAAACACAGTTCTAAAGCCCATAGCTACTAAGTTTTATACAGATATAATTTCAGAAAGGCCTTGACACAATACCATTTAAAATTAAAGTAAAATATTCTGCATATCAAGACTTACTAAATAAATCTTAAGGTTTTTATGGCACTAATGAATGACTATGAGCACATTGGGACCGCTGAGTAATTTGCATTAAAGCTATATATTGTAGATGCAAAACCAGAAAGCAGCATATGCCTTAGTACCAAAAATGGGGTTTAGGACTACTCGGAATAACAGGGCTGCAAATGGGGAATTCTTGTGCAAGAATATTTACAACACTGACCTAGGGCACAATCAAGATCAAACCATTCAAAGAGTTAGAAGCAGCATGTACTACATTTTATCTGTCAAAACCTCACACAATCAAAACCACAAAAATAAAGTACATTAAGCTCGTTTGCAACAGCCAGTGATCCATAACAAACAGCCCTCGGCAAGGCACACGAACCACCTCACACCCACTGCAAAGAAGAGGATTTAACCCGTGCTATTTCCCAGCCATTGGGGTGGGAGTCCCAGCAGCCAGGGGTCCATGGCCAGCCTACTCAACCCAAGTTCACGGCATTAGTTACCCCCACAAGAAGCAAGGGACCCCAGCTGTGCCTCACAGACATTGGGGGGTTGCCAGCACATGTTGCAGTAGCAGCCATGGAGTCACAGCCAAAGAACACCCCACCTTGACCAGGCAAGTATCTATGCAAGGTCTGCTCCCAGGGAGGTCAGTAGCAGCGGTGGCAATTTTGGCTTTAAAAAAAGTGAGCTCAAAGTTAACTTGAGGGAAGGGTTTTTCCCCAGATCAGAAGCTGGTTTAATAAAAACTTTTCCCCCTGCATAATTTAAGCCAAACTTTTGCATTTCAACTGAAATGAGGCAGGCGCTGCTCTCACATGCAGCTGACAGGTTCAACAGGACAGCGGTCTCTGGCTGAGGGGATTAATCTCTGTCTGGCACCAGCACCCCCAAAGCTACATCACCCACATCACCTTCCCCTCCAAGGTCCCTTCACTGCCTTAGAGCAGCTGCTGCCACTGCAGCATAGGGCTCAGGGGGCAGGGAAAAGGCAATTTTTTTCTGAGCCATCACAATCAATTCCAGGACTGTTAAACCTACAGGGTAACGAGCCACAGATAATGCTTACTTTAAACATACACAGTGTGAAGAATAGAGCAGCATAGGTCTGGCTTTTGTAAAGTAGTTCCATTTGACTTTGAAAGTCACAATGAACATAGGTTAAAGCACAGAAAAGACAAGTTTTATAACATACACTCTTTGCACAAGAATTTGCAATTCTATGTGCCTATGATTTTTTTTTTACTTTTAATGTGGAAAATATTTTAAAAGGTGCTTATCTCATTTCTAAACAGAATTATTTTGGTGTTCTGGCAGAGAAGCCTGGTACCAACTGTTCCTGCACTCACCTGGCATCAAGTACTTTTTCCCTACCAAGATTAGTCAGCACGCTTCCAGGGAATCAAGGCAGTATTACAGCAAGACAAAAATTAAAATACACAACATCCCAAATCCTATGCAAGTAATTGGCAGAAACAAGCCTCAGTCTTCTGATTTAGACACTGTGAAGCCCTCTTCTTGTTAATTAAAAAAGGTTAGGTGAATTATTTAGATGAGCAATTCAGAAGAATTATGAACCTTCCTAAGCCTTTGTTCAAAATAAGAGCTGAATTTTCTGGAGACTCATAAAAAGCTAACTTTAGTCACACATAGCCTTGTGCATGCATACATACACACGTGCACACCCTGAGCTTGCCACTTTCTCCTACCCTTCCCACATTTAACAAGCAGTAAAAGTGTCAGAATAATCTTGAAGAATAATGCCTGCGTCAATAGAAAATTTTCCACTCCACGCTGCCTTCAGCAACACCAAGTTCATTGTTCAGGGTAGGAATTCTGGAAACGGCTTACCTCTTTTTTGAAAAATGGTAGCTATAAGAGCTATGAAAGTATTAAGGAATAAAATTGTTGTTGTCAACCAAAAACATTTTGATGAATTCCATTTTGTGCTTGACTTTTTAAAATGTCATTCAGTATGCACAAAAACTTAGGAGAAGCTTTTTGTAAACTCAAGTGCTTTTTGGCACTCTACATAAGCACCTCTAACCACATGATTTTTTAACACTTGAATGTGAAAAAATGCCTATTTTGATAACACTGCTCAGAAATGAGCCTGTTTGCTTTTCCTCAGCATTAACAGTTGCCCAAAGGAGCACGAGAGGACCCGAGCTCCAGTGCTCACCACGACTCGTACGCCAGCTCTAGTCCGGTAGCTGCGCGAGGCATTGACGCGGCCCGGGACCAAGGTGGCAGACCCTGCAACACGAGCTCGGTGCCGTGACGATACGCCTGCCAGCTGGAGCGGGCTCACAGCTGATCTGTCTGATGTGTGCGGAGGAACACGCTTCTGCCCAGATATATATCCATGTAAAGATGACTGCAGCAAAATCCCAGCCTAACGTAAAGAGCTTATCTATCTGTGGCACGCTCAGGAGAGTCAAGGCAAACCAGCTGAAGGCACAAAGTTAAAGCCAAAAACTTAAAGTATTACTAGATGAAAGTTACTTCTAAGAGGGAATGCAGAGGTGATACTTTAAATACGTTCTAATGCAATACCCTGACTTCAAGAATTGATTGATTTACCTTCTCTTTTCAAAGCACATATGTGAATAACAGGAAGACAGAAGAGAAAAGAAAGCAGTAAGAGCACAGTAAATGCCAGCCTTTCAGAAAGTACCAGTCTTGCATATGTATCATCCAAAGAAATGTAAATACTCACATTTAAATTCCATTAAAAACCATACCACAGTAAAGGTATCAGAACCCTTCCTCTGCGGTTTAGGAGGCACAGAGAATGGGGAGTTTCATCTTGAGGCAGCATGGGTTCATTCCCAACACCAAAGCCGAAAGAAGAATTTAGTCTGGGAACTAATTG
This sequence comes from Grus americana, assembly GCF_028858705.1. NCBI lineage: Eukaryota > Metazoa > Chordata > Aves > Gruiformes > Gruidae > Grus > Grus americana. Next base: position 96,096 of record NW_026561404.1, on the reverse strand, counting down.
CACATCAGAAACCCCCAGGCTACTCCAGAATGCCCTCAGTTCTAGCACCTCTGTTACTGTGCGGAGTCTATATTCCTCTTTTCCTTAAAATCAGGATTCTAAAACTATAATCCCATTGCAATTTACCACCAGTAACTCCAGTAGGTCTCACCTCAGCAGAACATCAGCAACTGCCTTTTCAATCCAGGACAGCAGCAGCATGAATTGGTGACCTACCAGCTTTCATGAGGCAAAGTGCCATTTAGTTTTAAAACTAAAGAATCACAATCAAGAAATTTCATTTGAAAAGAGTACAAAATGTGCAAACATATCAAATATTATGTACCTACTACGTGGGACCTTGGGCACGGAGACAACTTTACACAGCTCAGTTCTGTCATGTCTCCCTAGAAAAAATTCTTGAACCCACTTCCTGACTTCTTGCTTTTACTCTTTCATCTCTTGATGCTCAGCTTTCTCACCCATACCTGCAGCAAATTAAGTCTAGAGAAATTCCTGTAGTGCAGAAAGATCAGTGTCATTTAACCTTTTGTGTTTCTGCATTATTTAACCAGTTCTGAGCCCAGACCTTATCCTTATGAATTCCTTCCAAGCCTTCCAGATTCTATTCCTCATTGCAAAAACATCCTGCACATACAAGAATTTAAACTCCAAGTTTTTCCTCTCTTGAGAATTTATAGCTTTAAAATTAAATTATCTAAGTTTTGTTCAAAGCATTCTTAAATTGGTTTCAAGGCACAATCCATTTGAAGAAAAAGCTTCAAACTGCTTAGTACAAAGTTTGGCTTCCATGCAGTTTCTATGTGATTCAATTTTTGTCAACTAACTTGAAATTCATACACCATATTATGCAGAATGGGACAGTAAGTGTTCGGTAGGACACTGAAGCTGTGCATAAATTTAAGATTATGCATCAGTTGCAGTTCCTTACTGAACCGGTCATCTCCTTTTAAGGCCATAAATATTTCAGAGATATAAAAAAAGACTTTAAAGAATTCTCCCATCCCCCAAATAAAGCACGAGGTCAAGAACACAGAAAAGGTGCAGAAATAATCCTGGCCTGACACTTTGGCTACAGGTCTATTTCACTTTTTAAAAAATTGTTTTAATAAACTTCAAAATGTTTTGTATTTTATCTTTTACCGGCAAAAAGTTATAAGAATTAATCTGTTTATAATTGCACAGATGGAAAATACAGCTTCTAATTAATGAATCAATCTAAAGAACACTTTAACTACTGCTTTTATAACATAAGGCTTACATTTTCCTCCCTCCCAAAAGACTATGCCTTCTTTACTTGCTCATCTGCAGGAATTTACAGGTGTTAAATTAGCCACAGTAAGCCTTACCTTTTGTTCCCTGAATGCTATCAAAACATATTGAGAATTACAATAGAAACATATTGAGAATTACAGAGAAAAAGTTAATTAAAATTTTGAATATAAGCACTAGAAAGTTCAAACAAAAGATTTTTCCCTAGTTCATACCAAGATCTGGCTGCATGCATAATTACACATAAATCAAACTATAACTTTGCTTCTTTAATAAGAAAATAAACCTTTCCCCCTGCAATTTAGCTATACATTTATAAATAACCAGAGCTCCTATTACAGTCAATATCTTGTAGATTAGATGTTAAAGTGATAAGATATGCACAAAAGGACCAAAAAGTTCCAGTGATTTGTACTGTTGAGGCACCCTGCCAGGTCCCCCATCTAAATCTATCCTATAAATAGAGGTATTCTAATGTAAAAAAGTTTCCCAAGTATCCACTCTGGTTTAAAGACAAGTTCCTTCAATGTCAGCTTTCCACAAATATAAGTGATTGAGTTTAGCTCATAAATGTCATCTGAAAGCAAATTTGAAGATTGCTGCCTCCAATATTCATACCAAAATAGCAGGTTTTATGTTAAAGGCCACTGCCTGACATGCAGAAAGAACCTCCTGTCTCCCCATCTCTCACCAAAGCTTTGGCATGCAAGCATTTAAATTAACTAGACAAGAATCTAATTACACTCCTTATGGAAAGGATGCTGCACATAGGGTTTGGGGGTTTATTTTATTCGACAGTAACCAAAACCTTAAAGCTATCTGTACATCTCAAAACCCATCGTAGTACAATTTTCCTCTCAAATAAACAGTGAGCACAGTAGAAATGCTGTTAAAGGGAATTCAAGTGGACAAGACAAGCCAAAGCAAAGGCATTAGGACATACGCCAGTGTGATAAGCAAGGGTCCTCTCTGCCAGTAGATCTGGGAACCTGAGAGTTCCCCATCCCACTCACTCCCACACGCTGTGTGACCCTAATCATCGCAGGATATGGGGCAGAAGCATTTATTAATAACACATTTTCAGCCTTGAAAAAGAGTTAAACTGTCACTGCCATTAGTTTGCTACCACAGTTTCCTTGAGGCAGATTTGATTAAGCATCACTAGAGAGTGCTCATGACTTCAGCTTCTGTGACTAGTTTGAGCAGTTCAGACAGTGCTTTTTGCACTGGCATAGATTTAATACAGGCTCTGGGACAGTACCTCCTCCAACATGAAGCTGGCATGAAAGCAAAAGGAGTAAGCTTTATAGTAGCGCTGTGGCCACGATGGGGTAAAAGTTGAGAGGCAAGACCAGTGAAGAGCAGTAACAGCTTTTGTGTAATCATCCAGTACAACTGAGGAGAAAAAAGTCTTAGGTATTGAAGAGTACCTAAGAGCCAAAGTAGAAGCACATATTGCCAGGACAGCACAGACGAAGCATGTTACACCCTAGAAAGCTCATGTATAGAAGCCCTGACCATCACGCTATCCTGATCTGGGACCAGTACAGAAGATTAACAGGTGCCACCCATAAGGTTCTGCCTTGAAAGGCATTTTTCTCAGAACTTGCACTTCTGTCTCTCCAGCTTTGCTAAATTCTCATTCCAGGCATACAACCCGCTTGCACCAGATGAAAACATACCACACAAAAGTAAACATAGAACACAGCAACACATTTCCACAGAAACAACAAATACTTCTCTCCTGCAGCAGCCATCAAAACCCATGCATCCTACACATACGCTTTCCAAAATGTATTGTTTCATTTCATTGCCCTCTAGGAGAAACTAGGCAGCCACTATACAGTCAGCTAACTCCAACAAATCTACAAAATACAAGCACCCAACAGTTAGCATAACATCTCTCAAACTCTACCTCTGCTCTCTATCTTCAAGAAAGACCTAGAAAAGTCAAGTGAGGGAAATAAGATTAATAACTATTAGATATCACATCTCAATATTAAAAATAATCAAGAACTTTGAGACATAGTTTTGTAGCACCTTATAAATTCCTCCTTCCACCCCAAGGAAATCTCTCCATGAATGGAGGAAAGTGGCCACCCCTGCACAGATTAACAGGTCTCTTAATGTGAGATCACAAGCTTTCCAAGTGATACATGTAACAGGTAAATATAAAAAAATCCCTGCACTTGTTTATCTTCTACTAGTCTGCAAGTGATTTAAGGGCTTTCTCTTGATAAGGAAAAATGCATCTCAGAAACTCAGTGTCAAGGAAACTGCTCACAACTCCCCTCCGCAGACTGAAAAAATAAGAGAGAAAAACAAATTGTGTAAAAGTCTTGAACAAAGAGTAAATTCAAGAAAATTGCAGTCTGTTTCTGACCATTTTATGAGTTAGAAAAAGGAGAATAAGCTCAGGAAGTTGTTCAGTCCTGATCATATGCTCAGTCAGATCCATACCTAGAAATAGCTATGACTGGGTAGAGTTTTCCTCTCCCTGAATTATTAGGCTACTCCTATAGCACTATTCTGGAAGGTGGGCATATAATGGAAACTACAGGTCATGTTTATTTTGAGGGAAGACTCAAAACTCAGAAAACCTATTTTAGGAGTCCCAGTCCCATGGAGAACTCTGACTCCTGACTAACCCCACCTGTGCCAAAAGTCAACTCAACAGAAAATCCAAGTGCCTAGAACCAATGCAGGAGTACAAAATAGCCTAACCTAACAAGGACTAGCTGCACATACAGCTGTGCTTATACAACCAGTCACAAGACATGCTTTTTAAGTACATTGTATGCACATCAACTGCTCTATAGTCTCAAGCACCCTCTTTTAGCAGTGTAGCCGTTACCACCACACAGATACACTCCCTTTCCATAAGGCATTCCTGCCCCATCCAGCATGGAGGCAGGGTTACACAGAGCTGCTACCTCCCAAACAAAAAGACTCATTCACTGCTCCCTTCCCTGAAGCAAGGTAACAAAAACCTCACCAGGTTGAAGGAGATGGAGCAATACCAGCACCACAAGCTCACAGAGCTCTGGCAGATGCACAGCTCCGCTGAGGTGACAAACACCATCCACAGAAAGACATCTTTTCCAAACCAAGCCCAGAAAGCATTTGCAATAATACATAGGTGTGCATGCACAGTAATATTTGTTCTGTTATGAAGACATATAGAAAGTTTGATAAGTATCTATTTGCCCTTAGTATCCTTTCAGTTCCCATTAAGTCTTGTTCTGAAGGGCTTTTAGCACCTGACAGCTGTAGCAACCCTCACCGAGTAACACTAGGGCACACAGAAGCACATCTTTCAAATATATTTGAGAGGCATCAATAGAAGTTATATTTGTAACTATACATGGAAGCATTTAAATATGTGCAGCACACTGCTTCAAAAAGTACAGTCCTATCAGTAAAAGTAATAAAGCTCAGCACTTTTACCTTCCTTTGGTTGCATTAGAAATGACTGCTTGAGGTTGGCTGAAGCTTCTGTTAATGGATTTTGAATGGAGTGCGCTTTCTCCGCCTCCTGTTTTAGAAGCCTCTCATCCTATTTCGATGTATATCTTGTGCCTCCAATTAGCTGGGAGTTGCTCTCCTGTGTACCAGTTAACTCACAATCAGATGGGGAGTTATCTTAACCTTGGCAAGGCTTCCCCCACAAGCTGGATCTGAAGTATTACAACTCAAACACCACTTCCAAATGAAGTCACACATTTAGCAGAGAGCAGGGTACACTGAGCAGCCCCACGCACCTCACCCAGTGGTGGTGCTTTTGTGGCAACTCTTTGTGGCACTTGAAAAAAAACACCCATCATTTGCTCCAAGGACAGCAGGCATTTACCTCCAGCTCTTCACTTTAATGCCTCAAACAGTTGTAGGGGTTGGTTCATGGGGTCAGCAGCCAGACATGTTGCTGAAGGTAAATAAATACATGAGAAAGGCATAGGAGAGACCAGCTATTCTCACTAAAGAAGATAATCTGTGAGGAAGAACAGCATACTCTTTCTCAGACACTCACTGGCTGCATGCCCCCTTGCAATGCATCACACCATAAGCTCACGCTCAGTAAGGTATCCTCCATGTTGCTCAGTAGCCTTGCAGGAATCTCCACACATGTCAGGGTATAGCAAGAGCAGGCACGGCCACCAAGGAAATCCCACAGCAAGAAGAAGAGGGCCTCACTAGCCAAGGCCCAGCTTCACAGCATCCAAGGAGAAAATCCAACAGTAGCCAAATCCAACCATGAGTCTAGATCACAAGGCAATTGCCCAACAACAAGGCAGGTCTGATATGAAGCAGAAAATCAGTCCAGAGGTCAACATTAGGATCCAGTTCAGTAATCACCAAGCCAGTCTGTGGTGATGGACAAGGTCGAGCCAGGAAGTCAGTTTAGATGTTGAGATCCAGACCAAGAGACTCCACAGGCACAAACAGAGTCAAAGGACAGTATTCACCCAACAAAGCTTAAACAGACAATGAAGGCCCGGAGCTGGGCTTAAATAGAGCTCCTGGGCTCATGGGTGTGGGTGGAGGCTCCAGGTGAGGCTCTTTAGGGTCATTAAGGCTTATTAGTGCCCTCAAGACCTTAACAACATGTACCTAAAAGCAACAGCAAATTGCAGTTCTTTCTACAGGGCGTATTAACAGAGTGAGGAGTGATTGTAGTGTTGTGATGGTTTTCTATCCTCTCTGTTAGCTTGTTGGTCATCTTCCTCACTTATTCCCAACTCCAGCAAAGGCCTGTCTAATTAATGCCCTGTGCATAAGACATGAGATGATGCAACCAAGCAGCCGCTTTATTTCTTTGTGCTCCAGTACATCCTGTTGGAGACTTAATGATTCTGTTCCCCTTCTGGGACAGTCTGGAAAACTAAGTACATAAATATAACTCCCAGCAATGCACACGTTATACTGAATAGATAGTTCATAGTAGGCCCTGTAGTATTTATTTTCCATTCATTTCACCCTACAAGGAGTTTAGGTATTGACTTTCCATTCAGATCTGAATAGAAATCCAAGACAGAAAATTTGCCCTCGTCTCCCAAAATAGCAACAAGGCCACTCATGCCTCCTCTTGTGTTACCAGTTCTTCCTTTGAACTTACTAAGCACTGAGTCACCATGCTTGACGCTTTGAGTCAGGCCCCTAAACCAGATGGCACTACTGCTTGACCCTTCTCCTGGAGGTTTAGACCTTGGATGCTGCTCCATCTGATTCCCTGTGTGCTGTGACGTGCAAAGATCACCTTACCTTTGAGAGGAAGTAAGGAAGGAGAAAGGTGGAGAAACAGAAAATAACAACCAGATGTCAAAGCTGGAGGAGGGATTGGGATGTGAGGTTAATGTGGAAACTTGGAAAACTGATGTTCTGAATTATTGCAGAACTTGTTCTGTCTATATTAAAATTTTATAATCAATAAGGATAATAAATCTGCTATAGTAAATAGAAAACCTATGTCTGCTCTTGAAAGAATTGGTGTCCCTTGAGGTAACTTTTCTCCCAGCAAATGCTAAGGTATTTTGCTTGAAGCTTGACAGAGAAAATACTGTCAATTCCATGAACCCCCCCCCAAAAAAAACCCAAAAAAAACCCGACCAAAAACCCAGATGTGCAGGAAAAAAGTAAAAAACAATACAAGTATTTCAAATATAAATACTACTGAGGACCTTCTGGAACAGGATGCTCATGAATTAAGCAAATGAACACTTGACAATTGCGCTTTCCTGAGAGAATTTGTCTGATAGTTTGGTTTTGGTGAGTAGTCCTTCCCCAGCTGAATTCATCCCCTTTGGATTTTTTCACCTTGATTCAACCTAATTGGTCTTGAAAGGGTTTTGCTGCCTGTCTTCACTGCAATTGTTACTTTCAAGGAAAATTAAAACATGTGTGTAGTCATCAGTGTAATGGTAAATCTTGCTTCTGCCCATAGTTTGCATGCATAAGGTCCTCAAAGTGAGAGAGTTCAGTTTTGTGGAGCACTAAATAGAAATAATATATTCTTACATTTTATTTCCCAGATGTATGTGATGTTTCTCTATACATCTCATACTTTTTATCTCATAGAAAGGAGATATGCTAATGAAACATATGACATTGCAAAGAAGTCTTTTTAGGGAGAAACCTTTGTGCTATTATGTCACATAAATTTGTTAAAATAATGATAAATCCTTCACCAGGATTTTCAGCCCGTCCCAACACAGGTAAAGCTTTCAGTTCTCTGCTTACTCTGTGCTAGATTGCCCCATTGCTTGTAGCAAGGAATTACACGTTATGCACAGATACATGGATAATCAGGTGGTGACGAATATCCTGTCCTGTCTTTCAGCAGTCCCATTTTTTTCTACCCCATTGTCGCCGTGGTCTTTGATTTTTTTATTTTTTTTTTAATTTTTTTTTTGTCCCCCGTGCAGGTTCCTCAGGTATTTTTGAGGAAATCAACTGGACAATATTAGCACTTAGCATACTGAGGCAGAGGCTAATTGCATTGATTAGTTGCTGGATGGCCAAGAAGGGAGGTTAAGAGACCAAGGCCAATTAAGAAAGAAAGATCAGATAAAAACAGGTCTCTGAAGGTGGTAAAAGAGAGAAAATGCATATGCATGCAGTGTAGCTGATGTTTGAAGCCAGATGCTTAGTTTCATATTTGGATTTTGGGTGTTTTGAGGCTTCTGCCCGTTTTATAAAACCTGCTGGCAACCTGACACTTCCCCACCTATCTAAGGGAGAAAAAATGTTGTGGTCGTAATGCATGCAACAGTGAAGCTGACCAGCTAGGAGTGACCTCTTCTTGCACCATGAAAAATCACATTCAGCTGTCAGAGAAAAGGCTGCGAGGCTGTGGGGAGACTGTGTTTCAATACGGCTCTCAGCGAGGGCCCATGTGTCGTATGGCAACACAGGGAGAGTTTTGGCCTGCACTTGGTAAAAAGCAACTAAATATCTTCCTGAGTTATAGGAATGTATTAAATCACTACTCCTTCTCTACATGCAGGAAAAGTGCAGAGTTAAAAAGATGACAGCTAGAAGAAAAATTATGGTAATAGCTGGTTCTAAAAAAAAAAATTTGTAGTAGTTTTTCGGTTAACTCAGGCTAATGAGGCTAATTTGAGAAGGATGTTATTACTCATAAAAGTGAAATAGTTCAGAGAGAAGTTTTAAACAAACAGAAGGTGAAAATCCAGAAGAGTTTGTGACTGATTTAAGGTTAAAGAGCTAATCTTGCAATTGCAGTTAGCAATCATGGTAATTGAGCTCATGATAAGAGACCATATGGTGATTACAACTGGGAGAAAACACCCAAAGAAACTGATTACTAGAAGACTGGGATTAACTCTTAACTTAAAATAATAATAAGAAGAAAGAAATAAAGAATGTATCAAAGGCATTTATTTACTTCAGGTTGATGCTAGGGGATGTCCAAAGTGTTTGATGCTAAAGCCACTACAGAGAACGTAAAAACGACAGAAACAGAACGGCATGAATGACTCAAAGTAAGAATTCAGAAACATAGCACAAAGAGCTCCACACAATACTCTTGTAAAATAGTAAATCTCAAGTCCCATAAGCCTGGGAACATATAAATAATTTCCCACAAATGCTTTCAAGTGACAAAGTGTCACAGTCCTCCTAAAACAATGAGGTCAAACCCAAAGACCACTGATTTACATCTCACAGGTTGAATAGCAAACCTACACTCAAGTATAGAAAGTGACTGGGGCTTTTTCCACGTGTGTAAAATTTTAAGTCATTACATAAAGCCCAGATGAGCAGAGACAACTATAAACTATTTAATGTCTTTGTCAAAATGTGCTTGGCAAACAGTCTACTTCCCTAAAATAGGAAGATGGGGTTTTTTCTGTCTGCAATGTATGACTTTTATAAGTCATGCAAACTTGAAAAAGATTTAATATTTAAAGGCACAGGCACTTCACCTTTGACAAAAATCTAAGGAGCTGAGTTTAAACCTGCAGTGCATACAAGTCACTGGACATTTCTTTTCTTCTAGTTCAATTTCAAAAGGAGTGTGAACTGCCAGGTCATCTTCCAAAGCTGAAGGTACCTACAGAAAAAAATTACTAATATTATCATTATATTCTGATCAAAATTCAAACTGAAATAATGGAGATGCTGACCTTCAGAAGAGAGAGACATGGAGAAAGGTGTTTTGCAAGGTCAACCAATTGAGCCCTTCATGGCAGCAGGAGAATAACTGATGTCCTGGAGCAAAGCAGACAGAGCTATGTGGATGCTTGAAAAATAGGAAGACAACTGTCCTAGACAATAATTCTCATTTCCAACTCAGCCCCTGTAAAAGATTCTAAAAATAAAGAGCTGGTTGTCAAATCCTATTTTCATTAGACCCAGTAGTGGGATTCGTATCATTTAGTTTTAGCTATCCAAAAGTGAGTTCCTGGTCTAAGCTAGTTATTTAGGTTCCCTCTCCAGTAAGTGAAGAAAATGAAGTACTTTGAGAGGATTCATCATTTCTGTGTCATTCTAGGATAGTTCTCTAAGGTAGTAGAATTAATTGCTCTCTGTAGCAATTGATCTTCATTTTATCTCTATTGACTACAGACAGAGTCTAAACATTTACCTTTGATGAGATGCTTCATTTTTAGATGGCTGAAATTAGATAGAAAAACTCCCACTTGTTATGCCTGGGAAAGTAACCTCTGATCATGTAGCACAATTTAATGGGCAGGAGTGTGAGCAGTTTTCAGTGTAGCATGAGTTCAAAGACAGAACCTTTCTCCCCTTCCCTCTACCGCTCCTGTTATCCTTAAGCGCATGGAAAATCACATCAAAATACTGAAGCATGCATTAAGTAGGAAATAACAGACTCAGATTCTGATCTCTGTTTAGCACTACCGAATTGCAGGATGGCACCAAAGAGCATGGATCTGCATGTACCTGCTTCGATCAGCTTCTGTCCGACAGGGAACTGCGAACACGTTGATATACCAAGAGGCCAGTGCAATCATAACAAGGGATGGCACAGGTAGCAGCAGCTCTAAGAGGTTGCCACTCCAGCTAGACCAAAAGGACTAGGTGAAACTTGCAATAAATTGTGCAGTAAAGTACAACGGCGCAATATAAAATGGAGGTCAAGGGAAAGCAGTCAGTCTTCTCACATGAGGGGACACCTAAAACTGGAAGTTGAGCTCCCAAGAAAGGACAGAACTAGAGTAAATGGGCTTACAATCTCACAAATGGTGATGCACTGACTCAGGAGAGAATTCCAGGTCCCTGTTATAGCCCTGGGTTTTTAAGAGCCTAACTGGATGATATTAATAATCAGGTGTGTTCAAAATCCGATGTTAAAGAAAATTGTTGCTTTATTTTATTTTTAATACTAGCAGTGGAAAGGGAAAAGGGAAAAGGAGGGAGCACTGCCCTTTGGAGGCTCTGGAAAGACCCAGCTGCCAAGCTGCACAGACGTTTCCGTCAGGTTTGGCTGACCAGGATGGTTCGAGTGAGGCAGGGCTCTGTAGGCTCTTCAGCTCTGAGTAGCTGCTGAACAACACGCTTAATTTACATACAGCTTTATAGGAAACTCATCAGTTGCAAACAAAATTAAAATGGGTGAATAGCTGCTATCATAAGTTTTATCATCCCCTGACTCTCCCAGTACTCTCCCTGATGACTTTACTCATATAAAAAAAAGTTACTCTATCCTCAAGAGTCTCGTAAAGTTGAAGGACATTTTAAAAATAACTCGCTTAGTAGGCAGACCTTTAGCCTCTAACATTGCTTTATTAAATCACAAAACACGATATATTCAGATAACATTAAGGTTCTGACCTTGGATGCACAAAAGTAAGGAAATTCAGAGGAAAGTTTGAACCTCTCTCTGTATCTAACATCAGACTTTTGCCGACTGTTTGCATTGAGGGCTTGTGGCACCTACTGTAGCTACGAAAGATCTCCTGGTGGTTTGGTGACCCTTTCAATTTGTAGGTACAATAGATTAAGGATATGACTTTAAACTGGACATGAATTATCTTGTGCTTTAAGGTTGAATTCAGATCTTTAGCCAAGTTTGGAGACTTTCTGAGTTCAAATGTTCCTGTGTTTTAAAGGTATCAAAACAAAAGAAAGAAAGACCCCTTATCGACAGCATGCTGTGGCAGTTAGTACAGAAATACGAAGTCTTTACAACCAAACCGTATGAAGATTGAAGAAGTCTCCTCTCGCCTGAGAATCAGCAGGAGAAATTTCAGGACAGAAGGCGGCATTTTCCCTTCTTACTTTAAAAAGGATTCCAAAACTGGGGTTTAATATAAAATTGTGTTTTAATTAAGCACTCCATTATTTTCTAAATAACTTACTGGATAAACTCACAGTTAGATATGTTTTCCTTCCCAAAACATCATTGGGGGAGTTATGAAAGGGTTAATTCCCCAATTTAAAAAAAAAAAAAAAAACACATTAATAATTATTCTCCCTCAAGTAAAACTGTAATACCAAATGCTATCTCTGAGTATGCCGTTACAGTGCATTCATAATTTCTTTTACAAAATTACAGATATGCTAACGGCAATTTAAAATAATAAAAAAAAAAACCCTGAACACCTATTTCCCAAAATAAAAAGCAATGCAGACCAACATAGGATAGCAAAGAATTCCCTTACACGGTCAGGAAGCTCTGCGCATGGGAGACTATGGAAGCCTATTTTATTTTGGATGTGTATTCCCAATACCCTCTTCTTCCTCACCCTCTGATTCCCTCCACCACAAGCGCCTCTGTTTCTTTCAATCCTTCAGCACTTCCACCACGCTGCTCTCAGCTCCCACCCATCCCCACCCTTCGCCGTGGGGTGAGGCGTGGGGGGATGAGTGCACACATGTCCCATGCGAACCTCATGGGCTGGCCAGGGAACCCGAGGGTCCCACAGACTCCACCTGACCCCTAGACCATGCATCTTGTGGGCCTCTGTGGTCTCTACCTACCTGACAAATTGAACGGAAATTAAGCAAGAGGTGACAGATTGAGAGCGGGAGGATGGCTGACTGGCGTACTGGCAGACGGCGATCCACTGATCTTCACTGCCTCAGAAAACCAGATGTTTAAAAAGGCTTCTGAACGAGGAACGTCAGCTCCACACTACTTAACTCTGCGTTACTTAACTCCACGTTACTTACCGAGACACGAGTCCATGGCAGGTTTAACCCTCCCTCTCAAAGTGCCTTCACATCTGGGGGGGCTTCCATCCCTCCCAGCCCTGCCGCTACCCCCACTCACATGTGCAATAAACTGCATTTCCCGCCCCCCAGATGAAGAAGTACCTTTGTTGCCCAAGTGGTCCCCTCAGGGTGAGCTGGGGGAAAGCTGCCCGCTGCCACAGGCTGCACTAGTGGGGACATGGGGGGAACACCACTCAGTGATGAGTTTCACCCCTTTAAAAAGTGCTGCTTTAATCCCTGTTCATTTCCTAACTCATGCTGTTGTCATTCATTCCACATAACAACTGGTTTATAATTGCATTGTTTCTTACAAATGCTAGACAGGTGCCATAGATTTTGTTCTAATTTTTTAACACAGGGTAATATATTAAAGTGAAAAGAAAGAGGAAAAAAAAAAAAGGAGAAAGAAAAAAAATTTAGGGATCGTGCAGAAAGATAAGAGAAAAATTAAATTGCATTTTCATCCTAAAAACTTTGATAGTTTCCTGATAACTACAAGAGGGAATGCTAGGGTTGTATTTGTACTTTTAATTTAGACTCTTGCATGTAGGTACTTCAAGATTTCAATTTTATGCTGTGTGTCATCTAAGGTCTGTCTGGGATATTCGGAAATGTGTTTCTAATTGCTTTCTTCATGCAAAAGAGATGCCATAGATTACCAACAGCAGACCTATTAATCATCAATCTAAGTGCAGCTAGTCTTCTGCATACAATATTTATAAGTGTTTACGTACCTCTGGCTAATGCTAACAATCAATGACTACTTGACAAGGCATGCTAGAAAGTTATCAAATGTCTAAATCTTTCCAGGAGATTTAGTCTGTAGCTGACCTTTATTCCAGATTATATTTCTGATAAAAAGATTTTTTTTTTTTGAAAGAAGTTATTTTTAAAATATTTATATTCATGGGGAACTGAGAAACTGACTGACTGCATGTTTCTTGTAGACCTGGAGGACTTTTATTGCTGCCTGTCTAGTCTTTCAAATCATCCTCAGCTACTTAATGAGCAAATATGATTTCTTTCTTGTCTTTATAGTTTTAGAATGTATCACTATGAAACAGGCCTTATGTGAGCTATGAGGTGTGGGGAAGGGGAAATCCAATTACTATGGTAGCTTAATTGTGTCTCCCCACACCCTGTGAGACCAAGTAGGAGTCTAATCAATTTGCAAATAAACTCTATTCATATTTTACATATTTCTGGTTGTTGGAAAAAAACCTATTTACTTTCTAAAGAGTGCATTCATCAACTGCTGGTCAAACAACATCTAAGCATTCACTTTTTCCTTTCACAGTCAAGCTCAAAAAATTGTTGTAATTCAGCAATGAGAACTACAGAGTCCTCTTTCATTTCTGTTGAGCTCTTATGTTGAGAAACAGAGCTGGTCAAACGATTTATTTCATTTATTTATTTATTTTGCAAATAAACTATGTGATGATATTCATCCTTTTTTTTTTTTCCCTCTGCTTGCGAATCATTTGTGAACCAATCCAAATACTGTGACTGTATATCTTATTCACAAGCATTTCCACAAACTTATTCCAGTCTTTGAAACATTTGCAACCTCTTCGATTTTGAATATGTGTTATTTAGTCTTCTTGGTGTGTGACTGGCCGCATGACAGATACTTGAGGACAAACATTGAATCCCTCCAGAAGTAATTTTGGAATCCCCTAGCCATTTCCATAAAACAAACCTAGGTGGAGAGTCATAAAAGTGTGTGGGTGTCCTGGTTTCAGCATGGATTTTTTTTTTTTCTCCCCACAAAATATGCTATACCTGACCTCACCTCTTCTTTTTCCTTCCTAAGAGTTGTTCCTCTTGCCATCACTTTCAAGAAGCAGCATTAAGACCGCTGCCTGCCAGACCCCTGCCACTGGGCTGGACCCCCGTATTCGTGAAGCAGGGGGCTCTGTGCACGGCACAGTCACAGCATTGCTCCGGAGAGCGTTCAAGCACCTGTTTGCCCGTTTGTCTGCAGACCCTGGCCAGAAATATAAATACAAGCTTACATCTGTGAAGCTGGCAATGGGCAGCTGTGTACGTCTCATGAAGAGAAGAAGGGAACTATTTCAGGAGGCCACCAAGCCACAGCCAATACCTTTGAAACACTGTACAATAGGCTAAGTTTCTGTGTTGGATGCTAAAATTTCATCTTAATGGCATTTGCTGCTCGATTCAGCCTAACCTCTGCTGACTTTCTGCTGCCAGAAGACTGGGATTTGGGACTTTTTTTTTCCTTCTTCCTCTGGTCTACCGCAAAAGAAGCGGGTAGGAACTTCACTGAATTGATCCTCTATGTCTTCTCCCATCCAGTGACAACAAACTTGTAATTACATGAAAAGAGGCTAATGTTCAGCAGCAAGCTGTGCATTTCTCTTTGATTCTGAGGTAACTCATGGCAGTGGTTGGTAAAATGATTTTTCAAGCATAAGCAGAAAAGCCCCTGAGGAAGAAATACGCCATATAATCCTGAGTAGAAATACAGCACATTTTATTGAAGACACCGTCCCTCTACTCAGCGCAGACACAAAGTTCCCTCTCAAAGGAAATGTAACCAATGTTCTCAAACATTCTGCTCCCTCACATCCAAATCTGAGATGATTTACAAGAATTCGGAGTCTTGGCATTGAAGAATTGCTGCCTGGAAGGCAGCGATACGTTTCTCCGCAGGAGTACATATTCGCGTGCCCCAGGGGAACGTACAGCCAAGCCCAGGTGCATCCCCCCGATAGCCCCAAAAGCACCACCAAGCTGTTCAGGCTGGCGTGGCACAGGCTCCACAAGTGAAACAGCTAAGAAGGATGCTCCATGTGCACAAATACGCACCAGGCAGACAGCTGCGCTTTTAAGCCCCTAATAAAACACAATATTAAGCACATACTTGGCTTTAAACTCGTAAGCATTGAAATGAACAGGGTTACTCATCTGCTTAAAGCAAAGCGACCGCTGGGGGACCCGGCGCTGTCCCCCGGGGAGTCCCTCGCCACCCCACCGCTGCTTCCCTAGCTGCGCCGGGGAGCTGGGGGCCCAGCGCTAGTCCCCACAGCGAACCCCGGGTTGCAGGAAACGTAGCCTGAGCGTGCCACCCCCCGTGGCCATGAGTGCTTCACACTTCACGTGCCAGGGACATATTTAACAGCTTGCTTACCTCGTTTCCCGCCTGAGCACACACGACCTTTGTCTGGGGCTGCAGCGTGAAGTCCTGACACTTCATAGGGAGCATTTCATCACAGCCTTGTTCGCCGTCAGCATTAAAGCTGTCGACAGGTTGGCCGGACACAGACTGGGAACTGATATTGCTAAACTGTTACACAGAGCAATGTGTTGCTCCTGTGGTGAGTACCATGAATTGAAGCAACATGTATAGTACACATATGGGAATCTACCGCGGTGTTGAGCTGCCACCTTGCCTGCACACACATGGGTCACAGGTTTTTTCCTTTTTCTATGTATTTCAAGTTATGTGTGTAAAAATAGCCAGCCTCATGCCACAGTGGGTGGCATTTTATGTCATGTCAAGTGTTTTAGGATAGCTTCCATTTTTCAGACCCAAAATGAAACATCATGTGCCTGGGTTTTTTAGCATGTTGAACAACATCAGATTTAATTCATGCTTTGGAGGAAAGGGGAAGTAATACCTAAAAAAACATCAAAAACCAACCAAAAACATACACTTCCCCCCACACTGTCAACCTTGTCTTAATATGTTTCCAATGGGCATCAAAATCCTAAAGCATCATTCTTTTATTCAGTGGTTTTCACATAATGATCCCTTATGAACATGTGTTCAGCTGTTCTTGCTGAAGGGAGCATCAGGACCTTCCAGAAAGGCAAGTACCTTGCCCCTAGCTCCTGTAAATGCATTCCTTGTAAACTAGTTTAATTTGTTTCAGCTTCAGCATCTCCCATTGTATTCGCCAGCAAAATCTGTGCATACACAGATTGAGCTAAATGACAAGAGCCTTTTCCATCAAGATACTCCTTTTTCAGTATGTATACATTTGTTCAGCTTTGTTGCCAGGCACCTATCCACTCTAATGGAATACAATTATGCCCAGAACATTATTTTTGTAATATTTTAGAAGTACCATTTAGCACAAACCTGCTATCTTTTCCCCACATGCACGCTATTTACAATTTCAGCGGACCATTTCAATGCTTGCTTCAGATTTCATCTCTAGAATTAGAGAGAATATTAATCACTAAACTATTTTTGCTTGAACATGATCTAACATATTTTACAAAAAATGGAATTTTCTAATGCTTCTTGAGCAATTAGATCCATTAGGTATGCAGCTTCCTTAAAGGCAATAGCTAACCTAATAGGATGGCCATATACAATATTTTATTCAGATGACATTTTGGATTTTAGTGCAGTGAGTGTTTATGAGAAGAAGCCATTGCTTAGTGAATCATTTAAAATGATCCAAACAGACTATTTATCATCTCCAGAAGTCTCTAACTGCCCGTTTATGTTTCACTTAGACCTAAGTAAGGTGACTGCTTTCTGGCCACTAAGCCATTTTTAACATACTCTTCAATAATACTTTCTCAAAAGCTATTACCGGCCCGTGTGCACATAGAAAGATTGCCATCAGTGTGTCGGCAAACATCCGAACGTAAACATACTTTGAGAGAGACATGTGCTAAAATTATGTCGAGGGATACGTGAATGTTGGTTCAGGAAGACTGCCTTTTTTTGAGACTACTATCCATAAATTTTATCGGAGTTATGGGCAGGGAGTATTCAGAGTGAGAACCAGGCTCTTTTAATTTAGTCTGTGTGTTCTGAGGTAGTCATTGAGCTACTGGTGAAGTGCTTTTTCAATTAATTTTGAAGGCAAGGTAGGATTGATACTAGCCCCGAGTTTCCCAGATGGACTGTAGAGTCCTTATTAAATCAAAGATGTGACCTCGTCAATCTTAAGCCTGCTGAAAAAGAGCTTGTACAGAGAGGTAAGTCACCTAACTGTGCTAGAGGGTCTGCATGGGACAGAGTTTCTGCCTAATGTGCTAAGATGACCCAAAAGAGAAAAGGAGGAGGGAGGAAATCCTGTCATTTGTGGGTTAGAGAAGAAGAAAAGAGATCTTCGTTATCTATGGCTAAAAATCAGAAGCCCCAGTTTCTAGAAGATGCTTAAGTCTATTTCGATCTTTAGAATACTGGGTAAAACGCTACAGTGGAAAACAAAGTATAAATGCCTAAAGAATGATTTAATGTGAAATGGTACATTCACAGCTACATTTGAGGCATTCACTTCAGCTGATATAAAGAATGACACCCTCGCTGATACTCAGAGATATTTCTGTATAATTCAGTGGTACTGCATTAGCTGGTACCCACCAAAGATGTGTTGTCAAAGATCAGCTTTCAAAAAAGTTTGAATTGCAAGCATTTTTCTAAAACCCTAAAATTCTTGAACTGCTGGGTTTGAGAGGCAAACCGATACTGAATATTAAGCGTCTGCCATTGAGTTTGCCTACTGTGCTGAAGCACGTGACTGAGCGTGCCGAGCTCTCCAAAGCCAGTTCCCGTTACTTCCTCTACTCCCTAGCCATAGCCTCGCGGTCAGAATCGTGTCCTCAAAGATGCCAGACGGTAAGTGCAATGAGTAGCTGAGAACTTTGCTACCAGACTGACCGAAATCCATAACCACTGCAGGCTTCTTCCTCAGAGATCTGCAAGTCGAAATGGCAGCACGGCTAGATCAACTGTGACAACAGCTGCTGCCCAACATTGCCTCGGAGTTAGCCCCACTCCAATTTCTGCCAAAACACGATACCAGCCTATGACCTTGATCCTCAGCTGGTGTCAGTCAGTACAGTGGCACCAGGTTATACAGCAGAAAATTCGACTTTGCAACTTGCGCTCTTGCAGTGTTATAAACATTGAGGGTCAAACTCAGGGTCTTCAGCACCAAAAAGCATATATTTCCACTTTGAAAGTTCAGAATAATCTTCTTTTAGCTGTAACTAGGCAATAGACTCTGCCTGTCAGTGAATCACCTGCTGGAGGAAGACTTCGTTACGTGTTCAAGATACTGCATTTACATTTTGACCCATTTTAAAGATGGCTGAGGGGGAGTGACAAGTCAGTCAGAAATCCTAATATTTTGGCAGAGTTCATTCCAGACTCCTAACAGGAAGAAAAATAATAGTCTAGATTTAAATATAATAGCTTATTCTTGTGCTTTATTTATGACCATCATTTAATTAGCAGTTCTTTGCCTCTGCTCCACTCCCCACTTCTGAAATGTTCTGGCTGTACTGCACGGTTCAAAGATCACGCATAGCCTCCAGAGAAAAACAGAATGGGCACTGGGCTTTCTGCTCAGAGTGGACCTCACGAGAGTTTTAGTTCAGCTCATGAAAGCGGCGTTGAATTACTTTCCTAATGCTTCCCCTTCCCGCGCTTGAGTTCACATTGCAGAGGTCTCTGGTCTGCAAACTGGATTTGGATTCTGGCCAAACCAGAAGATGTACCCCTGAGGTGCACCTGGCATGGTCTAGCTATGAATGTGCGTTGGGTCAACAGGCAGCCCGGAGCTCGTCCGAGGCTAAAGCCACCAGCAGGCACGTGGTGCCGGCCCTGGGTACCCGGGAGCAGCTGTCTGGCTCTGCTGACACACTCAGCTCCTCCTGCCGCACCCCACCGCGCTCGGATGCAGACCTATCTTCACGTGTCCTTTTCCCACACTTCGAAGAGAGAGGGAAATCTGATCATCAGGGGCCAACTCATTCTAAACTGCAGATGGAAAGTCCCAAAATCCTGGAAACCCACCTTCAGATCCTGAGGAGTGGACAAAAGCAAGGCTTTGTGTCACAGATCCCTGGTAGAGAGAGTACCACGGCACTGAGCCCTGTGGCTTCAGCAGGGGAAAGAGTATTACCCACCGTGTGCAGCCCCCTCCCTCCCTCCCTCCCTCTGACCCGGTGCTAACCTGAAAAGTACCTCTTTCCCAGATCTGTGGCTGCACGGATATTCTGAACTAGAATTTTATTCTTCAAAGGTGCATCAGAGGTGTAGCGCAGAGAGAATTCGAAAGGCGTGCCAAGGGCTGTACAGAGGCCATTGCAGCACCTTTGCTTCATGCAAGGCTAAAGACCACTGGGAAACTCATAAACATTTCTCTGCGGCTCACTTCTTTTTTTGGGGTACACACAACAGCATTCCTGTCTGCCACACTACCATCACAAAATGTAGTAATTCCATCTTGTCCTTGCTATAAAAGGAGGAGTCTCCAGAATGACATCACTCCTATCTTTTTTAATCATC
The DNA here is from genome assembly GCF_028858705.1 of Grus americana. Classification (NCBI taxonomy): domain Eukaryota; kingdom Metazoa; phylum Chordata; class Aves; order Gruiformes; family Gruidae; genus Grus; species Grus americana. The sequence continues at coordinate 76,349 of NW_026561404.1, read as the reverse complement.
TTCCAGCCCCCTCCTCAAAGACATACTGATTGGGAACCATGGGAGCACAGATCCCTACTAGGAGTCCTTATTATTCAGCAATATTCTTAGGGATCTACTAACTAATTTCTCAAGGGGGTAGGAGGAAAAATGGGAAGCCTGTTTCCTGGGAGAAAAATCTGTCTTACTGGCAGACTTATGCACACACACACACCACTTTCTGTAGTCTAATTCAACACAGACATAGAAGACAACTGGACCAATGGTGAAATTAAGAATGCTGCATTCAAACCAATCTGTCACATAACCCCTATATGCATAGGAGAGCCTCCAATTTCAAAGATAAATCATAAGTTGCACACATACAAATCTTTATTTTTATCACATCTTCTAAGGCAGATAAACGGAATTCTGTATCAATCACCATGTTCTGATCTTCCAAGCCTTTCATCGTTTTAACACAGCACTGAAGTAATGGTGCCAAATACTGCAACTTGCAATATAGTGAAGCTGGGTAGTTTGGAGTTGGTTTTGTAAATTACTCATCTCATTTATATAAAAGTTTTGATCTTAAATTACAAGGTGTTCTGCTTACTTTGTATTAAAGATGTTGGGGACATTTTGTAACTACAAAGGGGTGAGGAAAGTGTCTTAATAAGTGCTTTCTTTAAAGAGAGATACTGTATGCAACCCACAAATACTCTTATAAATGCAAATCCCTGAATTTGAAGTGCTTGGTGCTTTGCAGGCTGTGTTAGCCTAGGCACTGAATAAAGGACAGAGAGGCATTCAGTTCTAGGTCACCACTTGCAAGATGGAGCAGGGCCACTTTGTTGGGTGTTTTTGATGGCAGAGGCAGGATTCAGTCACCAGCTGAGCTGGAAGCACTCCTCTTTCCCAATTCTCCTCGCACATTTTCCATACTCTGAGGCTTACGAGAAAATTGACTTTAAAAAGACAAATATCCACAACTATTGTACTCCGGAGAGGGGCGCGTCGCCTCTTGCCTCTGCTCTCTCAGCACGTTAGGCTGCCAATGAAGCCTGGAGGGGGCTGAGCGACTGCCGCAAGCTCCCATCTAGGCGGGAGCACACGTCTCAGCAGGACGTTCCACTGAAAGCCACCTTCTTCCTGGAAAAGCAGATGTTGACTCGTTCCATGGGAGAGTAGTATAATGTCCCTTACCGTCTTGCTCAATTTAGTACATTTGCATTCCTCTGCTTCTTACCACTGGGGATGTTTTAGCTGGTATTTAATGTTTTGGGTTATTTAAATTGGATCCAAATCTTATTTATCTAGGTCTATTAGAATTCCCATTCTGTTTTTACACTTATTCTGAGTTACAGCTTCAAAGGTATCCTTCTCCCTCCTTGTTTAGTTCAGTCTGTTTTTCTTTCTCCTTAAAGGCTCCATCTCCTCCCAATACCAAATACTTGTGAACTCTTTTTTTTTTTTTTTTTAACGAGCACAGGAGTACACATGTGGTCCCTAACCCTAAAATCTTGCAGTCTGATTGCATCGGCATGTCCAGTCTCTCTCAGTTTCCCTCCCAACACCACCTTTTTCAGAAACAATGCCTCTGTGTGCAAAGCTGAAATCTCCAGAGGACCCTATGGTGTGCTGCCTCATAACTGACACTGCGTCAGCCCTCTGCATCCATATGCACAGATATTTTTAAAGGACAAACTAGAAAAGGCCAGTAGTGAGGTCAGACAAAACTAAGAAACAAAATATCTTGTTGTCTTGAAAAGGGCTTGCATGGTACAGTTGTATCTTTTCTTAATTGGCCACATAATGGTAGATTGCCTCCTCAGGTAAAAACAAATTGAAAGGAAATGGAAAATAACCTATAATTTCTCTGTCCCTGCAAACATTCCACACTACCCAAAACACACAAAGCTAATGGAGTTTATAAGGTGAGCGACTTACTAAGAGGGAGGGCTTATAAGAAGTTAATGAGGATTTCAATCAAATAAATAACTGCCTTTATACATACTCTCAACCAAAGTCACTCAAAAGTATTTGGTTTGGATAAACACACTTCTAGCATTTCTTATGTGTGCATATTTGTGTGTATATATATATATTTTTTTTTTTAATCTTCTTAGTGAGAGGGATAGCCCATGCAGTCTGAAAAGCTGGATAAGGAGTAGCCCAGTACTCTCCAAAAGCAGCAAGAGAAGAAGTTATTCGTTCTCCTCATACTCCTGCAGCTTCCACAGCTCCTGGACTGAAGACATTAAGGGGTACACCCCTGACTGTTTCCATTAGCATCAGTTTATGGACCTAACTAAATGTCCATGAATTTGTGCATTTCCCTTCTGAGTCAGCTGATGCAATCTGCCAGCCTCCTGTTGCAAGTGATTCAGAAATTAATTCTCTGTGGTGTAAAAAATAGTTCCTTAGATCTATTTTAAACCACTTTCTGCTAGTTTTAATGCATAGTCCTTGTTCTAGTCTTGCACTAGAGAAGGGCTGGTCTAGGTTAGCAGTCAAGACACCTAGACCTCAGAGTAGATCCCCTAGGTGTGGTCCTGATTTTCTATTACCTTATCCATCAATTCACAATATCGTAAACAACCATCATATTCCCCTCAGCCCTTACTCCAGCCTGAGAAATCCCAGCCTTTTTAGTTTCTCTTCATAGGGCCAATTTTCAACCTCTTAGCTCGTTGCCCTTCCCGGTATCTTTTCTATATCCACTATGTACTTCTTAAATTGTAAACACCTGAATTACACAAAGTACCCAAAAGATGCATCGAGTTTTATACAAGAGCAAAATAGTGCTTTCTGGTTTGCTCTCAGTACGTTCCTAATGATGCCCAACATTGTGCTGACTTTTTGGCTGCCACCACATCCAAGCAGGGATTTTAGAGGACTGTCAAAGACAACTCCAAGATCTCTTTCGTGAGTTGTAACTACCAGTTAAATCCTCAGCATTGCATAAGCATGATTTAGATTATTTCCCTCTAACCCCATTACCCTACATTTATCTACAGTGAGGCTCATCTGCTACTTTTTTCACCCACTGAGTTTTGTGAGCATCACTTTCTGGAGTTCCTCACCATAAGCACAGTATTTGACTAACCAAAAAAATAAAAAGCCCTAGTATCACCTGCAGATTTGGAGATGTTACTGCTGAATCTGCCATCAGTCAGCTGAGGTCCGACCAGCCTGATTTACTTTCCCTATTCTTTGCAATTTTGCTGATCTTTTTGGAGATGCACTGGGGGTTGTATTAGTCCCATATCTGTGGTATCTTCTCCAGGTTCTAGTTTAAATATTCTTCTGTGCTTTTAATTAACAGTGCCAGCAGCCCAGCAACATCCCTTCTGAAAGGTGTCCTCCACAGTGTCATGGATGGAAGCTTACATTGGTTTAGCTTCCGCCTTGGTTGGGCAGCGTCCTGGTTTCAGTTGAGATGATAGAGTTAATTTTCTTTCTAGTAGCCAGTGTAGTGCTGTGTTTTGGATTTAGAATAATGTTGATAACACACTGATGCTTTTAGCCGTTGCTGAGTAGTTGTAGTGCCTACACTAAGTCAAGGACCTTTCAGCTTCTCACGCCCTGCCGGGTGCAGCAGAAGCTGGGAGAGCACAGCCAGGACAGCTGCCCCAGGCTGGCCAAAAGGATATTCCCTGCCATATAGCGTCATGCTCCGGTTATAACCTGGGAAGCTAGCTGGGAGGCAGAATCACTGCTCAGAAACAGACTGGGCATCAGGTTTTAGGGGGGTTTTGTGCATGTGGTGAGCAATTGTATTTGTGCATCACTTGATTTATTATTACTATTGTTACTATTGTTATTCTCTTCCTTTGTTATCCTATTCAACTGTCTTTATCTCAACCCATGAGGGTTGGTTTTTTTTCATTCTCCTTCCCATCTCCTTAAGATAATTAACAACAAAGTGAGATCTGGCCTAGCCGAACTGCATCAGTGTAATTCACTTTACAGGGACCATTTCCACTTTTTTCCCCCCTCCTTTCTCATCCAAAGTGGCATGAAAACTGTCCTACTTTTGGTCCTCAGTTCACTACACTTTTACATATGCAAGTCTTACTTCCATAGGTTGTTTTCATTTGTGTGAGAATTCCCAGTAAACATCAGCACATGCTAAAGCCCATGGATAAAGGGCTTGAATCAGAAATGCACCTCTGTAACCTGCAACTTCTTGGTTGTCTAGCAATACTTTTTAATAAATCTACCAAGTGCCATAAGACTGATGACTAGAAAATATAGTGCCTGTATTTAGGAAGGGGTCAGCCAGCAGGAGACAAGGGATGTGGATAACCACAGTCCTTGAATTCTGACTTCAGTGGTATGCAAAGCTTCAGAACAGCTTTTAAGGGAAAAGATAATTAAAGACATGGAGGTCAAATGAAAATGGCATAAAATACAGCATAGGCTTAACGAAAGCAGATAGAACCAGATTAACCTCATACGTTTCTTTGACAAGATAACCTACATTCTAGACAAAGGACATGTGATTGATCCCATCTGTCTTAACTTTAGTGAAGTCTATGATAACACACAGGGATTATTAGTAAAACAGGAAGAGATGGGGATTAGAAGAGAAATTGTGAGGATGAAAAGCCGTCTCAAGTCAGAGACAAAGTGTACTTTTTGAAAGGGAAGGTTTATGGCTGAAAGGAGATAATAAATGAGGTTTCTCAAGAGTCAGCTTTGACCCCACTTTATATAATTTTATAAAAGTCACTAATGATCAGGGAAGAACCATTAGAAAAACACTGATGAAAAAATAAAATAACTCACAAATGGAAAGTGTTTCTGGTGCAGGGAAAAACTGGACTACAGTACACAAAGAAATGGATAACATTGAAGACTAGGTTAATAAAATGGGAAGAAACCTGAAAGTACAAAATGAAGAATCACAATCCTTGGGACTAACAGCAAGAAATTCTCCTGTAGACTGAATGCTCCTCCCTTGGAAATGGCTAAGGAGAGGAAGGACTTCTTTCCACTTGCTGATTTGTAGGAGGGCTATGAACCACTAATACAAGGGCATTATGAAAAAAAGCAAATGCCATCCTAGCACGCATAATCAAGAGCTATTTCTGCAGAGGTGGGGAAGGATGCTTATTTGGAGAAATAAATGGAAAGAGGTACAAGGAAGAATTACAGGAGTAATCAAAGGAATGAAGAAACTATTTTTGGTGTAAAGTCTAGAAGAAACTTGAGATAGGAAGACTGGAAGGAGCATGATTGTTCTACACAAAATTATTCAGGCTAAAAGCAGAGTTTACCCAGGAATGAATGAGTACAAGCTTTCAATGGGATTGCTTGGGCTTGAAAAACATAGACTCAAGAATTAGATGTGTTTTTTGGTGGGAATAAGAGGTACAAGAGAACTGGTTTTAACACATAGTCTTACAGTGATGGAGATCATGAAATACAGTGCTTGCACTAGCCAGGGATGGCACTCAATTAACTGTGAAATCTCCTTTCCAGTCCTGCATGTTACCTTTAACAGAAACAGTAATCCAAACCTGCCACATAAAAAGAACAGTTAGAGAACACATTTCTGCAGAGCAGAAGCTTATTCCCTGGAGGTTGTTTGTTGGGGTTTTTTTAACCAACAAAATTTAATCTGATAGACAATCTTGACCATCAGGAAAGGCCAGTGACTTTCTGTTTGCAGTGGCCCCCCCTTGTGTAAGCAGTGCAGAGCGGGGGAGGCGGTGCTGTGACCTGTTGCTGCCACCCACCCTGGTACACAAACCCTTAAACCTGCCAGGAGAGGGTCTGTGAGAGCAGCGGTGGGGGTGGACACGCATCTGTTTCTGGTAAGAGGTTTCCTCCTGATTTACATTCACAGCATCTTTATGCAGCTGGCAAAAGCAGGCTCGAGGCGCAGGCTGCGAACGTGTCCTGTGGTAGATTTAATCTAGGTAGCGTAAGTCGCAGGAAGTGTGAAGATGTGGCAGCGCGGACTCCAGCAGGACCGCATCAATCCTGCCAGGGATCGGGGGTACGTGCACTCCAGTTTAATCAACACCAGCAAAGTGTGCTTCCCACGCTGCCATTTTTTGTGTAGACGTATCCTCCAAAGCTAATAATCCTTACTATCCGGAGGATTCAACATCTAGAAATACACAGCAGTTTAATTTGTACTTGATACTGTATGAAAACAAGCGAGGAGCTGAGTGCTAGCCTCTCTGGGTTTCTCTATCCTAATATAGACACATTTCATTACTTTTGTGCAATTTATTGGGGTCTTTCTCAGTCCACTGATGGTCTGCATTATTCATATACATGAAACTGGTAGGAGCAATATATTAGCCGAAGACTGTTTATGATGCACTGAGAGGAGATTGCCCAATTGAGACAGCGCTCAAGTGCTTCCCAGTCAAAGCGCCACTGCAATTGTGAATGCAGAAAGAGTGTTTTTTTCCTATCGCTTTTTTAATCCTCTCTCAATTCTTTAATGACCCAATCGGTTATATAAACATAGAAAAGTGTTTCAGCAAACATACTTCAGGGAGGTTTAGCAGATCTGGGAAGTATTGTTACACGGAAATCATTGCCGCTACTGATGCAGGCAGCAGTAACTCAGCAGCGATCTGAAATTTGTCAAAAAACACGTGAAGCAGAAGGGCCGTAAATGAAAACGCTTAAGCTTTCAGGATCAGAATGGAATATGAGAACTAATACAGCACCCTTTATTTTGCAAAATTAAATGATTTTGTGGAAGATGGGTTTGTTTGACAGAGATCAAACTCATTTGGGATGACAAATATATGTTCCTCATATATATTACCAAAAATTACAAATATGTTCCTCATATATTACCAAAAAATCTACTCTTCCCTAACCCATGCATATAATTCCAAAATAACCTTTAGTAGCTGCTTCCTGTAGGGAAATGCTGCAACACAGGAGAGCAGGCTGTAGATAACAGACATCTGCTATCTGCTTTTTAAATGATCTGTGAGGGCCCAGGCTTCCCCTAGGTAGCCCCATTCCCATCATGAAGTGCTAGCCCAAATCTGCAGAGCCTTGCAGCTGCTTTGCACCATGTTAGCAACACAAAGCATCAGGCTGGGTTTATCACCCAAGAAACAAAGATAGCCTGCCACTTTCATGGCCAAAAATGGAGATCACAGCCAGAAATATTTTCTTTGAGTTATTTCACAAGTCTCACAAGAACAGTTGAAATTCATCACCCTTGAACTGGAATCTTAGAACTGCTTTTGCCTCAAAACCAAGCTATGAGCACTAGCCTACAGCCACTACGGATCAGTGCAGTGCCATTTTGATCCCTCTCTAGTGCAAGGTGACAGCATCGACTGTCTTTTGGAGGCACATATTCCCCATCGGGGCCTTCTTAATATGCGAATATAAATTTAGAAGCCAACTTGAACACACGGCTCTTTGCACGTTATTTTTTTTTTTTTTTAGCTGCAAGACTCAGAGTCTTTCTGCCATTGCTGTACCATGGCAAATGGGGAACAGACTTCTGTCTCCTAATGCTACTATCCAAAAAAACCAAGGTTGTAGACTCAGTTGTCAATGGCAACAGCAATATCATTGTTTAGCCTCTAATTAATAGCATAGAGTGAGTGCAATTATCAGCAAGCTTATATTTCCACAAATAGCAATTCTGGTTCCTTTCTGCACAAATATTATGCAGCACACAAGCCTAATCCAACTGCCCAGAATGGTGCTTACCTGTGAAGTTTGTATCAGATGACTCCCAACTTTAATGTTCAAGACCGTTCCTAACGATAGATGACAAAGACTTCCACATGCTGAAATTATTTTTAGTTGCATTTCATCAAAGTTGTAGATTTCCAAAGGGCAAATCTGATGCTTTTTTCCCCTGCCCTATTATATTCCCAGCCTGGCTAGGTAGTCTCATGGGGTTATTTTTACCGCAGTGGAAGCTGGAGTTATGTTCCTGCTGTGAACTGCCTCTGGAGAAGCTTTTCTTTCCAGCAATGAAAGAAAGACCCCCTCCACTCTGCTACTTGCATGAGATAAGTCAGCCAACTGGAATACCCTGCTGACTGTTATGTGGCTCTTCTTGTTCAATGTATTGTATTTCTCCTGTAGGTCTCGAGAAGCCCGAATTTCCGTGCAAAAATCCAAGTTATCTGAACTGGTTCACACAGAGAGCAGCATCCTCACTCTTTGCACTTGGAGGCATAGCAACTGCTTTCACTTGAATATTTAGCCAAACCGCATCTACATTTGTCCACCCTTTGCGGAACCCCGCATCCCTGGTTCCCTGCCTGCAAGGAGTTTTAGGATCACAGGAACAAATGCTAGCAACTGCAGCAATAAGTTGCACTGGTGTGTAAATTATACTTCCCTAATGCTTCTTTATGCCACCTCCAGCAAGCTATACCTTGCTCTTGCAGGATATTTATGGATAAGATGATGCAAAGTCATATTATCCTCAGATACACGGTATGAGTCAGTTAAAGCAAGGATGAACAAGTTTTCTTTGGGGAAACAAAACCGGTTCACACTCTATTTCCTTGTTTTCTTTCAGAGACAGGAAAAGTTCAGACTGTGACCATACTGGGAGGGGTGAGACCTTCTGAAGGATGTCTGGTTGTAGCCCAAGATTTCTCTGGTCAGCTGGCTGAGCGATAGAAAGGATTTCCTAAACTTTCAGTTTCCCTCTGGGCAAGCAACTGCAGCATACGATTCCAAAATCTGAAACTCCATCTTAACACCAGGAAAGATTTTGACCTTGTGACTCTGTCTTGAAGGCTGCTGCATTGCTCGAATAGAAACCTTCTTCCCATTTCCACCCTATATTTATTCATGGCCCTCTTACATCTGTTTCCTCTTGCACCAGCATTGTCCTCTACCTTAAATATCTCTTTTCCTTTGTAGAGTTTACCTCCCTAAAGTATTTATAGATAGCAATCATACCCCATTCTCAGCCTTCTCTCTGTTCGTCGTAATAATGCTAAGCATTTATATAGCATTTTTTATGTCTGAAGTTCTGCACAGACATTATGAGTTTCTCCTCACCAAGAAGATAGGCAGATAAGCAATATGAGTTTTCATTTTTTCATTTTTGGCTCTTTGTGCATGTGTGTGATGAGATCATTCAGGCAGAAAGCTGAAGCTGTCACACTACAGAGAAGCATCACATTACAGCCAGGAGAAGAGTCAGAATTCACAAGCACCAAACAGCATCCCAGGAAACAGCCTGGACCAAGGTCTGTTTCAGCTTGGTTTCGCTTTATATCAGCTTTCCCTTCCTCCTAAAATTACGTGCTTCATAACAGTCCATAATCTGACCTATTAAATAAGTGACATTTAGTAGGAACAATGTTATTAAATTTACTAGTAACACATAAAAGAAAATAAACTTACAATTTTTTTTTTTTTTATGACATTTCAATACTCTGGCCACACTATTGCTCACCAATCCAAGGGTCACAGCTGAGCATGCTTTGTTCTGAAAATCTTGGAGGAACTCATGTTTAGAAATTTTTAAATGGGGTGATAATGGCCTCATATCTCCAAAAGCAGAGGAATATATCTGGAGATACTGAAAGAACATATATTAAAAAGTAATGAAGAAATGAGATATGTGTGATTGCTTCCAAGAAAATCTTGCAAACAGCATAAAGCCTACATGAAAATCTAGCAGGATCTCTGGCTAGTTTTCAGATATATAGCAGGGAACATGTAAATCTTTAGTGCTCAAAGAGCTGAAAAAAGAAAGCAAGGAATCAGATCTTATACACACAAAAGACGAAAGCTGAGCTTTTCTTTTGAAAAGTTATCCAATTCATGTAAATACAACCCAATGAGTTTTCATTCAATAAGAGTCCAAGTAAAATCAGTGTTAGACATCTATTGCTCAGTAAAAGGGAATTTCAAATATCTGGGTATCCTTGTATCTGATTAAAAAAAACCACAACCAAAGACAAATTAAATCAATGCATAAGAGTCTCTCTTCTAACAAAGTCCCATTTCACACTCCAGATGATTTCCAATAGGCAAGTTTCATTGCCTCCTCGTGACCGCTGCAAAACTGCACAAAAAGTTGGCTATGTTAACAAAAATGCTGATCACCATTACTATGGGTATATTAATGCTTTCTCCTTCCTCTTTTCCCAGTGATGAAAGTTGGTGGGGGAGGAGAGACAAAGGTTCTAAACTGGAAAAGATACAATATTCCTGATATAAACTCTAGTGTAGTTTTAAAAGCAAAGACCTGACAGGTTACTGTCTCGCTTGAGATTTGCATCTCTCCCTGAGCCCCACCAGCAGTTACAGGTGAGCCCAAGCTGACTGCTAAATGCCAGAATATGGTAATTGCATTTAAATCTATCTGGGCTTCGAGAGCAAGCACATGGCCAAAAAGGGGGTCTCACTCCCTGCTTTATTCCCCACTCCCCGGAGCAACCCAGCTCAGCACACTCAACCCTGCAGCCAGGCCTGGACATCCTCAGGACTCCCTTACACCCATCCACAGCAAAAATCAACCCAAATGCCAAGCCAGTGACTGCACCTATAGCATGCTCTCGTTCTCACCAGGGAATGCCAGAGAAGGTGTTACAAATCAACAATTAGCTAAATACATGTTGCAGCAGCAGACCAACCAAGAAAATCCCCAGAGCAGGCCAAAAAGTAAATCTTGTTGTCAACAGAAGGACCTAGACCTACCAGACTGGTAGCAGGAAGACTTCTTTACTGACCAGTCATTGAACCAGCAAAAGACAATGTAATATAGACTATTAAATGATAAAGACATTATCAAACAACAAATAATAGAAAAGAACTGTATGATTCAAAACAACTTAAATTAAAAGTGAGATAATTACAGTCTGTTTATTTTGGAGCAGGTCAGCTTTAAGACCTGTTTATTAAAGTCAATTGAACTGAAGATCTCAAGGACCTAAGAGAAGGCATAAAAACCCCTCCAAGTCAAATGGACGAAATCCAGTCTGGTATATGCATTCCAAATGCAGAGAGAGGAAAGACTTCACAGGCCCCGCTGGACAGACATCTGCATTAAAAATGACAGTGAAGATGCCTACAAGAAAGAGATGAAGATTGACCAGTAAAGAAAACCATCTCTTAACTTTATTCTAAGACAACAGCAATCAATAGGTTGCTATAACAATGGAAGAATATATTTAGTGCAGTCCTGCAACTTTGTCCTTAGTTCAAGACCATTGAACATTTTCACTAATGATGCAGATGATGGAGTACCGCATATGCTTATTAAGTCTATAGACACTGACTAAAGTTGTGAGAACAATGGAGGACAGGACTGAAATTCAAATTGCGTTCACAAATTGGATAAATAGCTTGCAAAAATGGGATTCAATTCAACTGGGAGGACAAGCATGAGGCATAACACTTAGGCAGGAGTAATCAGTTTGCCCAAATACAAGATAGGGAACAACTGGTTAAGCAGCAATTTGGCATAAAAGGATGTGAGGATTATAGGGGATTATAAAATAAGCACAGTTCAGCAATGTGGGGCTGATACAAAAGACGCAAACACACATACTACCACAATCTATAAGCAGGAGGATAGTTTGTGAAATATATGTAGCGGTACTTTCTCAGTGCTGCATAAAGTCTTTGCTTTATTATTGTGTCTACTTTGGATACTTTAAGAAAGACATGTATCAGAATCCAAGGAGAAACAACAACAACTGGAATCGTCAGAGGTTTAAAATATCTGACCTCCACAGAAAGAGTGAATGAACCCAAAAAAAAAAAAAAAAAAAAAGATGGAGAGAAGACATGATAACAGTTATTGGAGGCATATATAAAGGATAAATCACAAACTGCCATAATGCAAGTGGAAAGTGTTCAAAGGAAAAGTAAATGCACAGTAAACATTTTTTTTTAGCTTGATACATAAATAGTAAAGAAAAGAACAAGGTCATTAGACACTGAAGATAGGATCAATATTAAACATAATCTTGGTAGGGCCCATAAACTAAACAAGCACTTTAGCATATTTTCACTAAAGATGACGATACAGAATACTGAGACGATGTAGAATAAAGGCACAAAAATAGGTTCACTATAAAAGAGAGGCTAAAGTGAGGTGGAACAAAAAGCCAAAGGATCTTAACTCATGCAATTGATGTGTCCAAACCACATCTATCCAAAAAACTCTAGAACTGTCACATGAAATATTGCAATAGCAATAGCAAATATACTACCTGCACTTAAGAAATAATTAAAAAAAAAAGTAATAAATTCTAGTGACATATCTGAATCAACTTTGAAAGAAGCAATAATCAAAGATACAAAGACATAAGGGAAAATGGTAACATAAAATTCAAAATAGATTAATCTGAAATAGTTTGGACTAACCTAACAACTTACTTTCTACAGCATATTCGGGCTTTAGAAGAACATCTGTTATAGCACTGCATGGGAAATTACCTAGGCAATATGCCTTAGTACCAGCTACTTAGCAAGGAGCTGAAAGGAGGTAAATATGGGTATTCTCAAAGACTGATTTCATAGCCAATCTTATTCAGCAATATTTATGTCAGTGGCCTCAGCAAAAAAAAGGAAGGCGGCAGTTAAGTAGTATGCTGATAAGACAAATCTTGTGAGCATTGCCATACAATAAAGCACTGATCATTATAAGGAGGTTAGTGAAAATGGATGAAATACTGCAGAGGAGGGCAGCAGTAGTAAGGGGTGGATGGGAAATGCAGGCAGAAGAAGGGACGGCATCAGTCTGAGGAGAAGGAAGACACGAGTGAGCTATCGTATCACGAGTGATATTGAGCAAAGGTAATTGCACAAGACACGGGGCATGAGGAACTGCTTAAGTGTCCTTTGGAGCTCTGTGGACAACTGTGGTGATCCACATTCGAAAAAATGATGAATTTAAGCTATTTAAACTGAAGTAGGTGCACAGAACAGCTTCTAGGATGATCAGGGAAATAGAAAGCTTATCTGAGAAGAAGATAAACTGTTTAACAAATGAAGGCTGAGAGGGAATATAATTGTTCTCTATAAACATATCAAAGAGGTAAACACCAGGGAAGGAGAAGAGCTATTTAAGCTAAAGGCCGGCATTGGCACAAGAACAAAAAGGTAGAAGCTGGACATAAATAAGGTTAGGTTGGGAGCATGATTTCTAACCATCAGAGGAACGAAATTCTAGAGAAGCACTAAGGAACAGGAAATCTAGCTATTTTACAGCGAAGTTTTATTGGTTTGTGGAGGTAACGTGTAAGGTGGCTGCCTGGGACTGCAGGGGGACTTAATTCAATGAGACAGAGAAATCCTTTCAATCCTGTGCCTCATAAAAAATAGAGAGGTCTCTCTAGAGTAGGCTGAACATGCATGTATAAATCAGTTGTGCTCATCACGGAAGCATCTCTTCTCACATGCACAGTGCAGGGCACAAACGACCATCCTGAGGGAACCTTCAGGACTCTGCTGTGATAATAAGACAAATATGAGAAAACTGTAACGTGGAACTTTCCTCTAATAATTGCCAAGACCTCTGCACTGTAAGCTTTCCAAAAACCTGTAGCAACACATACATTGGTGACACTGCACATACAGTCTGATGCAGCAATAACTTATCAAACTGCATCAAGCAAGTGGCTATGCACTTTTTTTTTTTTTTTTTTAAAAAGAGAAGAAAAGATTTTGATAATCTCTTCAGGTTAAATCCTGCCATTCCTATTCCATTATTACTACCTAAACAGAAATCTGCAAAAATGGGATCTCTTGCATTACAGTGCTTTAAATGCACAAGTACTTCCAGAGGAAGCCACAGCACGCACAAACATACTTTGCAACAATTAGAACTGGTCAAATCTAAAACCAAGTCCATTAGGCAATAGTTCTACGTTTTTTTCTGTTTCTTAAGCTGTGGTTTTTGACCCCTTTTTACTCCTCAAGGTACTTCAAGACAAACATTGATTATAATTAAATAAAATACTATGAAAGTTTCTGGCTAAATATCTATGAAATGCTATAAAAATTTCAATTACTAAGAAGTCTCTTTATAAATTATTTTTATTTGAAACATAGTTTTGATAAATTTTGATGAAATATTCCATTAAAGTTGAAGAAAAATGATTGAGGTACAAATCATTGGAAGTATAAATTTTGTTAAAGTTAATGGTTTATTAGTTGCCAGATGATCTTTTTGACAAAAATTATATTTGAGTGAGAATCTAGCAATATCTGTCACAGATTTTCTACTCAGCACTTTGCCAAGGAGAATAACTTCAAGTCCTGCATGACATTACAAACAGAGACATGGGAAAAGGAAGATAATTCACCCAAAGGGAAAACAGTGCATTAATAAAGTATTGGACCTCAAGCTTCCAGACCTTGAACCTCACCTCTTTTTAAGAAATAATGTATTTCTTAAAGTACATGTGCAAATATATGAACAACAGTAAAATGCTTTTTCTATCTGTGCAGAAAAAATGCTATATATTATATATTTTGCATAACTATATAGCTTTTGAAAGTTCTCTTTCCTGAAGAATAAACTGCATTTTCCAAGGACCGACATAGGCCTGGTTATGACTGTAAGAAATGCTGTGAAATCAAGTTTCACTTTGAGACAGAACTCAAGCAAACCCCAAAATTCACAATGAAAATCATGTCTGCACAGTAGATCTGTCCTAGGCTTCAGGAATTACAAGAATCGTATTCAAGTTCTGCATTAAAAGGTGAAATTTAGTCCTGGGCAGAAGTATGATACAAGGTCAACGAATCACTTAAGTTCTCAAAATACAGCCTAAGTAAGACTTGAGTGGGAAGGGAGCTTACTTCTGGCTGCCTGCCCACGGGAGCAGACTCTCGCTGCAAAATGCAGCCCATGTGCTGCTGGGTGGGCCCTCCTCAGTGGGGCGAGCTCGGCGTGACACGCAGCCAAGCTTTGCCCCATTTCAGACAGGAGTCAGCATACAGCACACAGCTCTCCACCGAAATTAGCTGAGGTGTGTTTGAAACGTCCTTCTGGCCTGCTAGAAGATCCCAAAGTATCAGAAAGCCTCGTTTGAATTTGTGGCTTATAATTAAACTTAAATCCACAGCTGATGGAAGTTCTAATATTTATTTAGTATGGTTTCTTTATTGCCATTCACATGGCAAAAACAATAAATCTCGGTGGGCCCGTGGTAGGACCCGGGATTTAAGGGAGCTTTAATGCTATAGCACTTGTCGGCAGCATGTTGTTTCCTTTAAATGCTATCATAAAAAAGAAAAGCAAATTAAGCTATCAAACAACCATTCTCCAGCGTGTTACAGCCAACACACAAGAAAGGGAAACCTTTTATTTAAGAGACTGAAGCGGGCATCCGCAGATCTGAGGATGTCTACAATAGGGGGGATCAAATGGAGTCAACAACTCATGCCCCTACCAGTCAGGAGGGAGGTTCCTTCAGTACATAAACTGGAGCTACATTACTGCCATGACGGGCCCGCGTTTAAAAGCCCTGGAAGGGATAACAAGGCTCTTTGGCTTTCTGAGACCAGGTCAGATTTTCCAACAACGAGGACAGCATTAAAAGTGACTGAGGCTGAATGTTGCATTAACGAAGTGCCTTACAACTCTAAGAGAGGTTTTTCCCATAAGCAAACATACTGGTGGCAGCACGGACACTTGTATTCATGGATGCCCACGCTAAAATGTAGATAAACATTGTACAGATAGCCGAATAGGCTTGGGAATAAACAAAAGCCAGCACACAAATATTAATCCTGTTCTCAGCGCAAAGGAGGAAGATCTCTGAGGGACGCCTACAAAATCACGAATGCTTTGGAGGAGGAGTAAAGGGACCACTCTCACATGGCAAAGCTAGGAGGAAGCCACAGGAACAATAAGACAGAAGGTCTTAAAAAAAAAAGAAAGGAAACATTCATTTCTTCACTCAGAACAACTGAATTGTGGAGGTTATGATGACATTACATTTACAATGCCATTTCATGGAAATTCATGGAGCATCGGTTCATCAGTTGCTATGGTGCAACGTCCAGTTTGAGCTGTTTGTAATCTGTGAAAATATGAGGATATACCACAATTTTCACCCACTAATTCACCCTGAATCTACCCAGTTCATAATAAATTTTCTTTCAGCATTCACTGCTGGTGGCTGCATACTGAGCCTTTGGTCAGATCTGGCAGAGCCCTTTGCTTCTGGTGCGCCACAAGTTCATTTATCTCTGAGGCTCTGCTTCATCTTCTGCCCTTTCCCTGTCCTGTCGACTCAGCCAGTAAGTTTTCAAAATTAAAGACGGTGTCCTACCATGAACTGTCAGCACCTGACAGACCGGGATGTCAATCTCCTTTAGGATTTATGAATGCTGCCAATACAATTTGAAAATAACAATTAGGAATTTTTTCTTTGTTATACCATTATGCTTACACAGGTAATGGGCACTCAGTACCAGGCAACTTGTGTAAAAAACAGTGTTTAATTGTTCATTTAAACTTTCCCTTGTGCCTCACTGCTGAAAATTATGCCTAAACCTCTTGAGACAGGTACTATCTACCCATGTGCAAAATGGGCATTACTGAGAAATTCCTCAGCTCTGAGATTCCCTTGGATCCTGATTTCCCACGTAATCTTGATTACTAAATCAAGTAATTTCTCCAGTGCCTCCAAATATCCTCTCCAACAGTAATAAAGAATGCATGTCTGATATACCCAGAA
Source organism: Grus americana (assembly GCF_028858705.1). NCBI lineage: Eukaryota > Metazoa > Chordata > Aves > Gruiformes > Gruidae > Grus > Grus americana. The sequence goes on along the minus strand of NW_026561404.1, from coordinate 59,712 downwards.
GGCAGCCAGAAACAGCAAGTTTTACAAGACTGATTTCCAGGTGCAAATAGAATATTTTACTGCAAGAGAAAGTTAAGTAAAGCATTTCAACTCCAGGCAGACTTTTCTTGCTTTGGTGAGTTTCAATCACAGAATTAATGTTGTTTGTAGTAGCTTTTGTGTATTTTAATAGTCTAAAGGCTCCAGCCACTAGAAGTAGGTCAAATATACACAAAACCTTTCAAATGCAGAACTCGGCAGACCAAAAAATCCAACTTAGTTCAAAATGTTAATATCTCTCCATAATTCACTTTGCTGTCCTTTTGTAAAACCTCGCCACTGATGTAGCCATAAAAAGATGTATATATAAAGTGCAGCATAATGGACTTTCAGAAATTAAGTCGTTTAACAAAAAGAAACCCCAGACAAGTACTTTACATTACACATTTATGACTTAGTTTGCTAATTAAAATAGATAATAAATATGTTCACATGAAAGGCGTCCCATATGATTTCCTGTCTCAACTCAGTGGCTTCTATTTTTTCAGTGCTCTAAAGCAAAATCATATTTATCGCAACTAATTATCCAGATAATTCCTTGAAATGGTCCTTTCATTTAATTATCCTCTAGCTTAGGGTCTTCCATAACTAACAACAAGAAGCAAGCTTGGGAAACAGACAATAACTTGCAATCCATACTATCAAAGCTGCTCAGCTATACGGCTTTGATACGGAAACATTATATTTTATAAGTGAGTGCCTCAAAAAGAGGCCCACTGTGCGAGCATTTCAAAGCTGTCATTTCCAGTAGTCTTCGTGTGTTTGTTTCAATACTTCTTAATCACTGATTGCACTGGCAGTTGTTTTATTTTATTTGATGCTGCATTCTCTGCTTATCCTGACCCACAAATTTTCCATATAGACCAGATAGATTTATAGGCCTCGCGTACCGTGTAGGGCACAGAATGTTACACAAACAACATTTTAGTCTGATTAATGGGTTCATGCACCACATTAAAAACATCTTGCTTGGCTCCCGCTTCTATTACTTTAGTCAGTCCCTTTATGTAAGTTAATCTTGCCCATCATATCATATTTGTCTCAGGGTGACTATTTTCTCCATTCAACCTCTTTTCTCTGCTTCGCTTCTCTCTTGCCTTTCTCTCAAAATGCACTGGCAGGTCTGTGCTGCACGTGGTTGTCGTGGTTTAGGCCCAGCCGGTAGCTGGGTGCCACGCGGCCGCTCACTCACCCCTCCCCCAGCGGGATGGAAGAGGAGAAGTCTAACAAAAGGCTTGGGTCGAGATAAGGACAGGGGGAGATCACTCGCTAATTACCGTCAGGAGCAAAACAGACTGAATGTAGAGAGGAGATTCATCTAATTTATTACTAGGCAAAACAGAGTAGAGCAATGAGAAAATACAATCAAGTCTTAAAACACCTCCCCCCACCCCTCCCATCTTCTCGGGCTCAACTTCACTCCCGGCTTCAACCTCCTCCCCCCTCAGCGGCACAAGGGGGCAGGGAATGGGGGTTGCGGTCAGTTCAGCACACATTGTCTCTGCCGCTTCTTTGTCCTCAGGGGGAGGACTCCTCTCAACGTTCCCCTGCTCCAACATGGAGTCTCTCCCACGGGCTACAGTCCTTCACGAACTGCTCCAGCGTAGTCTCTCCCACAGGGTGCAGACCTTCAGGAGCAGACTGCTCCAGCGTGGGGTCTCTCCCACAGGGTGCAGACCTTCAGGAGCAGACTGCTCCAGCGTTGGGTCCCTCCCACAGGGTCACAAGTCCTGCCAGCAAACCTGCCCTGGCATGGGCTCCCCTCTTCGCGGGTCTACCGGTCCGGCCCGGACTTGCTCCAGCGTGGGCTTCCCACGGGCCACAGCCTCCTTCAGGTGCCTCCACCTGCTCCAGCGTGGGGTCCTCCACGGGCTGCAGGTAGAATCTCTACACCCCCTCATCCTTCCTCCATGGGCTGCAGGGGACAGCCTGCCTCACCATGGTTTTCACCACGGGCTGCAGGGGGATCTTTGCTCTGGTGTCTGGAGCACCTCCTCCCCCTCCTTCCTCACTGACCTTAGTGTCTGCAGAGTTTCTTACATCTTCTCGCTCCTCTCTCTGGTTGCAAAAAACTTTTAACTCCTTTGTTTTCCTTCTTAAATATGTTATCACAGAGGCGCTGATTGGCTTGGCCTTGGCCAGGGGCGGATCCATCTTGGAGCCGGCTGGCATTGGCTCCATCAGACACAGGGGAAGCTTCTAGCAGCTTCTCACAGAAGCCACCCCTGTAGCCCCTCCCGCTACCAAAACCTTGCCACACAAAACCCAACACATTCCACCCCTCGCCTCTGTGAATCACATATTTAAGAATTATTATTAAAATATACATTCAACACAAAAAATTCACAAACAGTAATCACATTACAAAGAAAAAAGAATTCCCCACACCAAAATCAAAACATGGAATCCACCTCTCGTCCCTTCACCACTATTTCATTCTCAAACTACATTCAGTTCATGTTTTGCTCCTTACCTCTTCCAATTACTATCCTTATCTCGAGCCCCACGTTGGGCGCCAAAAAGGACTGTCGTGGTTTAGGCCCAGCCGGTAGCTGGGTGCCACGCGGCCGCTCACTCACCCCTCCCCCAGCGGGATGGAAGAGGAGAAGTCTAACAAAAGGCTTGGGTCGAGATAAGGACAGGGGGAGATCACTCGCTAATTACCGTCAGGAGCAAAACAGACTGAATGTAGAGAGGAGATTCATCTAATTTATTACTAGGCAAAACAGAGTAGAGCAATGAGAAAATACAATCAAGTCTTAAAACACCTCCCCCCACCCCTCCCATCTTCTCGGGCTCAACTTCACTCCCGGCTTCAACCTCCTCCCCCCTCAGCGGCACAAGGGGGCAGGGAATGGGGGTTGCGGTCAGTTCAGCACACATTGTCTCTGCCGCTTCTTTGTCCTCAGGGGGAGGACTCCTCTCAACGTTCCCCTGCTCCAACATGGAGTCTCTCCCACGGGCTACAGTCCTTCACGAACTGCTCCAGCGTAGTCTCTCCCACAGGGTGCAGACCTTCAGGAGCAGACTGCTCCAGCGTGGGGTCTCTCCCACAGGGTGCAGACCTTCAGGAGCAGACTGCTCCAGCGTGGGGTCCCTCCCACAGGGTCACAAGTCCTGCCAGCAAACCTGCCCTGGCGTGGGCTCCCCTCTTCGCGGGTCTACCGGTCCGGCCCGGACTTGCTCCAGCGTGGGCTTCCCACGGGCCACAGCCTCCTTCAGGTGCCTCCACCTGCTCCAGCGTGGGGTCCTCCACGGGCTGCAGGTAGAATCTCTACACCCCCTCATCCTTCCTCCATGGGCTGCAGGGGACAGCCTGCCTCACCATGGTTTTCACCACGGGCTGCAGGGGGATCTTTGCTCTGGTGTCTGGAGCACCTCCTCCCCCTCCTTCCTCACTGACCTTAGTGTCTGCAGAGTTTCTTACATCTTCTCGCTCCTCTCTCTGGTTGCAAAAAACTTTTAACTCCTTTGTTTTCCTTCTTAAATATGTTATCACAGAGGCGCTGATTGGCTTGGCCTTGGCCAGGGGCGGATCCATCTTGGAGCCGGCTGGCATTGGCTCCATCAGACACAGGGGAAGCTTCTAGCAGCTTCTCACAGAAGCCACCCCTGTAGCCCCTCCCGCTACCAAAACCTTGCCACACAAAACCCAACACAGTGGTCCAGCCTGCTGCGCTCTGGGCATTGACAGGGGATGCAGATACAACCTCCTCAAAACATGGGGAGAAGCCACATCTCAGGTCAAGGCTCTGGACAGAGACGTGAAGTGGCACACATGAACCAGCAGAAGACAAGCAGGACTCCTCAACTGCACCCCGGCATGGGGCAGAGCAGAGAAGGTGGGGTGGAAATCACGGTGGAGACTTCAGGCCACCTGTGCGAGCATAGATGCACGAAAAACACTGGTGGCACTGCTAGAGCAGGGCCAGCTAACCCACTGCCAAAATGCTACAGGCTGGTCGTATGGCACGCAAAAACCTGGCACAGACGAGTCCCGGGTCCCACACTACCCCGTAACAAAGTCATAAAAAGTTAGTCTGGAAATATCTATAGACATCGGTTCTGTCACTTTGCACCCCTCCCAGTGCTCCAAAACAGCAGTTTTGCCCCACTCGTTCATTTATTCCCTGCAGTACAGCTGCTCATGTCAGTTTTCAGTCCGAATTGTAACACAAGCGTAAATCCTTCCCAGCCGCAGGAGATATTCCAGATTTGTACAAGCACAAACAACAGGAACGTTTTACCTTTCTTATTGAAATTTAATGTATCGAGTGATTTATCAGTCTAAAACTTCCTAATTGGAACGTGAAGCCCATATGTTTATTTGAAAGACTTTTGGGATACCGCTGGCTCAAATAGTATAGATCCCCTCCATACACATCCACGGCCTCACGATGATTTTACCCTTCCGCTTGCAAGAGATCAAGACCAACCAGAGTGTGAATTAACTCTGTCAATGCTGTTCCAATATCCCGCATGCTGTGCCACCGTCTTACGCTTAAAATCAATGGCACAAAAGGCTGCCATCAGGAGCAGAGCTGGGGTGCCCCAGGGGGTCTGCTGTGAAAATCCAGCACTAGTCAATTAAATCCCGTTAGTTCACTGCTTCGGTTTACAGCAAGAGTGCTGTTGATACAAAAACAAAAGGAGCCACGTAGCTTTGTGCTCCGCAGTAAAGCGCACCGAGGGCAGGGGGTGCGGGTCGATATCCTGATGGAAATAGGACAAAGTTGTACAGAACAGAAAAGTTACTGTCGAACTCATAAGAGCAGAAGCAGCATTAGAGAGGATATTTTTGCCCACTTTACACTAAAGAATGGGTGCCTTGATTGCTCTCTGCTTTTTACAGGTTGCCTTAATTTTCCTCAGGGTGCTAGGGAATAGTTGTTTGCAAAGCAGGTGAGCGTAATGCTCAAGTCAGAGAGAGCACAGCGACCTGTTGGGGTTAATATGCTTTCTGCTGGACAAGTCTTCTGGGGAATATTTTCAGATACAGTGTCACTGTGTCAAGTACAACAGCACCTTGCTGTTACATTCTGCTCCAGCTCAGTGCAAGAGCCTTTGCGGGCCGCAAGCTTGCTTGCCATATTCCCTTGCTGTCCTACAAGAATTCCCTCTAGCTGCTGGAAAGGGGAGTGAAACCTGTGATGAGATGAGAGACATCCTTCAGGGGAAGACAAGCATTTTGTCCAGCTACATCCTCCGGCAAATATCCCTGACAGGACAGACTAAAAGGGAGGCCCACTATCAGATTAACAGATCTTGATCAACACCATGCCAGGCTGCTGCTAGCTCCAAAAGGGGCAGACGTCACCTGTATCTCAGACTACCACGGACAGTCAGGTCTCCATCTCCTGCATGGCATCAAGGACGTCGCAGGAGCCATGACAGCGGTCAGCGCCGAATTGCCATCCTCTCTGCTTTTGCTGTGGCCACAGAGGAGAGAGAAGCAGGTTGCCAGCAAGACAGCCCACGTCAAGCGAAGGCCCTAAGAAGCCAGGAACCAAAGGCCACTGTGCTGTGAGACACCATCACCTCTTTCCTGCCCAGGTAAGAGATGTTAAAGTGCAGCTGAGACACCTGAAACACCAGATCCTATTTCCCTCTCTTCAAGGGAATAAGTTGCCCAAGAAGAGGTGAAGGAACAGCCCAAGTCTGCCTGGGTTTAGGAAATGGATCGGCTGACAGGAGGAAGGGAAAATGAGGAGGGAAAATACAAAGCCCCAACCCATGTCCCACCACAGTGAGGCACAGCAGTGCCAGGGCTAAGAAAGCCCATGGCAGGGACAGCTGGATGGGTGCCTCAGCTTCCCTGCCAGTCACCGGAGAGTCCCACAGAGCCAAGCCAAGAGGTGCAGCTCCCAGCCTCGCCTGCAGCACAACCACTGCCTGCTGCTGGCTCCATACATCATTACCTGCACTCTCCCACTTAAAGGATGGTGCTTCCACCGAGATGGTACCAAATCCCACCCTACATCAGTAGGGCTGCAATCATTTTGACCAGGAAAACTTCCACCTGCCTTGCAGCACAGGGTTTGCATTCCCTGTGAGCCAGCGCTGGGTAAAGCTGTGGTGGGTGTATTGCTTTCTTCAGGTCCAACCGTACCAAGCATGATGTTCAGCCAGTTTTCTCTCCCGGCTTGGTAAAATCTGATGGTGACGTATTGCAGAAGCTCCTCCATCTCCACCACTGGTTCTTCTTCACTAGCTCTCTTGTAGCTTGGTAGCATTAACAAGCTGTTCTCAGCCAGTTGCAGTATGGACATTTCTTGCTTAACACAGTAAGGTTAATCAGCACTTTTGCAGATACATGGCGAAAAAAGTCTCTTGCCAGCACATACTAGCAAATATACCAGCCTTCCACAGCTATCAATCAGTACCATAAACATCTACCAACCAATCCCACTGTGATACGTCAAAAGATACTGTCTCTTTCCCCTACTATTAAGTGATAGTACCTTCTGACCTAGAGCACAGTAGCAACTGGGATACATTCAGTACCATAACCTGCTTAACCTGCTTTCCAGTAAGGTTGCAAATTGGAGCTCAAGGCAGACAAGGAACAGTCCTTGCTCATTGTCTTTGCATAATTCAATGGCAAACAATTTTGCACAAAAGACAACTCAAGGACAAATATACGAATATTTCACCTTTGGATCAAGGCTTCCAGAAATGTGCTGTATATTCTACTGCATTGTGTATTTTCCACACACCTGGATACCTGTGCAAAAACATGAACTACAACAATATTTGCTGGGACAGTACTCTGCTAGATTTCATAGCTAGGTCTAAAAATTTAATACTTGACCTACAGTGGGTCACTCTAACTCCTTGCTACAAGGAGCTCTGCATCTACAGACAAGAAAATTCATCTCCAGTAGTTCCATAATATGAGTGGTTGTTGCTCTTCTATGCTTAAAACACATTTGCTCCTAAAATTGACTATGCATTAGTCTCTAACAGAGCTGACCAGCTACTTTTAAGTCTTGTTGGGCAAGGCTCTATTATGCTTCTAATGCAATTTAGTGAAGTCACCTCTTTGTCGCTCCATAAAAATTAATAACAAATATAGCCATAAGAAGTGTCCCTATGTTCCTGCGGTAGCCAGTATTATTCATTCCTGGCAAGAAATGTTTTTTTCTCCCTCAAAAAATATACAGAAAGTAACAGCAAGGGTCTTTTAGCTAAAGCAAGATCTTTTTCACTGTATAGAAACAGCTAATGTTTCACCCAGGTTCTGCAAGAGGAACAAAGGGAAATCGCAGAAAGGAAATCTTGTACCACGACCATCTTTTTATTACATTTTCAGCTATGTACCGAGTTGTCTAGAAGGGCCTCCATCAGTATCCTTGCGCACGCGTATCACCTCATTTCTTCAGTACAGCATTAGGATGGCTGGCCAGAGGAAACCTCTTTAAGTCTAGCAGAGCTTTGCACAGTGGCAGGTAGTTATTCTCGCAGTGCCATCAGGAGTAGTGCTGTAGTACAGCTCACACGCAGCAGCACTTACACACAGCTCTGAGGCTCAGGCAGGTGCGGTGCACACTTCCCTCCTGGGAGGCAGGAGCTGTGGAGAGCACACTATATTAGTCCTCCAAAATCTTCATTAGCTCTCTACTCATCTCAGGAGTCATGTCAGGATGTAGATGCTGCTCTATAAAGCTCTCGAACGTTTGCATGTGAGCTCTCCTTCGTAGCAGAGACAGTCATCAGACTTGAGAGCCTGGAAGTTGCCTGTGGGGGTCTTACTGGAAGAGTTCAATTTGGAGCTTTCTCTTACAAAACTTTCAGCTGTTCTTTGGATCACAAGGCATATTAAGAAGTCTACTGTACATTTTTGCCTGGGAGGATAAGTCTCTCAGTGCTGCTGGGTGACCAGCCACTTTGCACGCTGCTGCCACGTATACTTTTCTCCATAATTTGCATGCACTCTACAAACCCAAATATAAATACAGGAAAGATACCACATGCATAAGGAATAACATCATGCTCATTTTCATTTTTCTTTTCATAAGGAAGATTGCTTCATCACAATGATTTAATTTGCTAATACATTTTCCCTTAGGGCATGTATGTTTCCTTGATTGAACTAGTTATTAAAATTGATTATAGTTTAAGACCCATCCCCACCCACCCCCGCAATGTGTTCAAGGCTCTGATTTATTATTAAATGGTTTGACTTTTGTGCGTCTGTAAAATGGACATACTGTGGATTTAACTTGGGTATTTTGTTAGTTCACTGGCAATGAAGCTGAGGATGTCACACACAGTTTGCATAATTTTGGTCAATGCAGCGCTTGCTGTTCCTATAAGACTAACTGGTGCAGCAATTGCCCACATCAGTGTAAACACCCTTGAGGAACCCTTCTTATTGGGCTGTAGAGACAAATACGTTTTCTCCTTTGCCACTGAAAATGAGAGAGGTAGGATGCATAGAGCTCTGCACGGTGGAAGGGAAGAATTGCTGTTAATTGTTTCCCCAAACGAGGGGACTTATTTGCTTCTTTTCTTTGTCTTTATGTGTGCCTCTGCGTTAGCCATTTACTCTCCCTTGAATTTTATTTCTGACTTTATGAAATGGTAAACCTGATGCTCAATTGTAAATCTAAAACTCTTCCATCCTTACCTCAGAGGGCTGAGGGGAAGATGACCCCAATAACGTATATTCAGAACGGCACTCTCAGTACCAAGCTGTGAATGAATGAGTTCAGGTAACGAGAAGGGAAAAATTGCTTTAATGCAGTCTGGTCCAGATGCATGCCAACTTAATCCAGCTGACCTAGCAAGACATACTTTTTGGAATAGTAAGAAGAGCCAGAGGAGCCCTTTGCTTTTGCAGAAATAAAGAGAAAAATCAGCATTAAACACCAAATTGCAACACTTGGCAGTTATTTACTGTTCTAAGCATAGGGAGGTGCCTCGCTGCGTGTCATAGATACAATGTCAGCGGAGCTGGAAAACGCTGACACTCCTTTACAGGGTTCACATTTGTATTAACAGACAATTATGTATAAAGACAAGAAATGGTCACTTTCCATAAGGGAGCACCGCTGGATCAAGGACCTCCTGACAAGACCCACCATTACCGTCTAATCTCACCGTTTTCACACCATTACGCAGGCACACATGAACGCACGCACGCAGAGCTGTTATCCAGCCAGGGGTCTGTCTGCAGGAGTGACTGCGAGCTAACGCACAGGCTGGTTCTCCTCCTCAGAGCAGCAAAAACCAGCAGCAGATTAACTGAGATCTGCCAGGAATTCGGCACGCCTGCACATCTCAACAGGAATAGGGGGAGATAATTTCTTCGAACTCTGTGACTCTCTTTTACACAGTCTGGAAACAAACTATTTCTCTTCACCACATTCAATGTGCTTCTTTTGAAATTAAGAAACAAGGAGGTGTCCTTCTACGGCTAATTTAACATCTCTGAACTCCATGGCTTGCAGTGTAGTGCTGCACAATGGACAAAATGCCGACTCCAAATCAAGTTCCAGTAGTGCATTTGGATACAAGCTTAAAAACATACACTCCCTATTTATTCCCCGGCATTCTGACTGCGTGTTCATCCATGATTCCTAAGGCACTAAATTCAATCAGGAAAAAACAAACACTGAGACTTGCTCACGTTGTGTTCAGAAAGATGTCATTAATTTTCACATCAGAAACAGCATGCACCTTCTTTTTCAAGTTGGTTTAACCTATCTCCCCCTGATTTCAGTGGACGTAAGGGCTTTGGGCAAATGATTTAGGATTAAGAATTCAGGATGAGTCTCACTAAAGTAAATCCATACCGATCTCACAGAAGCATTGCCATTTACCTGTGGCGAAGGTAGCTTAGCCACAGACTCTTGCAGAAACTGTTGAAGTTCCTCAGGTATTTGTTGTTCTTCTGCAGTGCACCTGTGCCTCATCAGGGGCTTCCTATCTCAAACACTTCAGCTGTACGTATTTTATCTATGCCAAAGGTTCAAGTCCGGTTTACCCGAGGAGCTGTTTTGTTCGATACCCACTTTGACAGTTTGCTTTCCGTGAACATGTGATCTGTAAAATACAATTTAACAGTAAAAAAGAATTGTCTTAGGAGCAGTGAGTTTAGCCAGCTATCAGGATGACAAAGTAAAAATGTTCCCTCTTGTTACTCCTGATCAAAATGATAAGGGAAAACTTCAGCACCTTCTGAGGCGTTTCCCCATCTGTCTTAAAAGTTTAAGACAATTAGTTTCAAGTGTTTCTGATGTTCCTTCTGCTTCTTGTTGGACTTTTACTCCAGCAATTGTTTGACCTAATGTCCCCAATTTTTCTCCCAGCTTCTTGCAATCTCAAGAAGAAGTATTCTGATATTTTGCCCGTTACAGTCAATCAGACATGAACTGTGTCCAATGCTTGCTTATAGCTTTGCTGTTAAATCCAGTGAATCCTGGACCCCCCACTGTTGCGAATGCTGACAAGTTATCTTCTGCCATCTGGATGATGTGAAATGCGATAATAATAATAATAATCTTTAATGGATCCAGATTAATTTTAATTACTTTTCCTCCAGCTTCAGTTGTCTTTGAGCTCACCTCCTTCAGAAAGCCTTCAACACACCGCGGCAAACAGACTGAGCTGTCATTCCTGGAGTTGCTGCCGCCTCTCAAGGTGTACCTGTAGCTGCTCTGTCCACGCCGCTGATGCAGGTGCCCAGGCGTGCACCCGAAGCCAGCACTAAGGGCTGGGTCCCACCACGCAGAGCCACCAGCAGCAGCTGCCCGCAGCAGCACTGCTGGACTTAATTTGAGCCCCATGACCAAACACGTATTACAGAACTGCCTCTGTTGGAAGAAAGGTAGATTGCAATCTTTCTATTCTTTTGAAGTGATTTCAAGGCCCCTTTGGAAGATGTTTAACTATTGATATTCAACAAGATGAGGAAAGAGCAAATTTGAGGGGGCCCCATAGCTGAGGTGGCCTGCAGGGAAATTTTTCATTGTCAGAGATGTCAGCTCACATATTTTTACCATGGCACTCTCATTTGTTTTCTTTAGGCTTTTCATGATTAAGAAAGAAGAGCTGATCTCTGGGCGGGGGAAGAAAGGAAAAAAAGAAAAAAGAAAAAAGAAAAAAGAAAAAAAGAAAAAAGAAAAAAGAAAAAAGAAAAAAAAAGAAAAAAGAAAAAAGAAAAAAAGAAAAAAGAAAAAAGAAAAAAGAAAGAAAAAACCAAACCACCCACAATTCTGGACCAGACAATTATAAGGAAAAGCTGGAAAAACTGGTACTCAGGTGAACTGTAAGCACCCAGACAACAGAAGGCAGTTTAGTTAGTTGAGCTGCTGAATTAACAAAGCCAGGGTTCCTAAAAACGTACCCTCATACAAACTCCAGTTGAAGCTTTTCCCACATTTGTGACACTTGTAGTATTTCTCCCTGCTTCTTCCCCTGGTCCATTCACTCCCTGGAGTCTAATTAGGGTTGAGCTCAGACCGAGCCTTTCCATCTACTCATTGCCTTGCAAGTTGCAGGAAGTTAAATATCCCAACATCTCTGTGAAACCTGATCAATAGATTATTATGGAGGAAAGGACAAACAGCCATACAAATTCTTACTCACCCAGAGCATGGCCATAATACCTTCCTCTCCTTTGAAAAGCAAGCTGAAAAAGGGAGCTGCTCCATTTGTTTTGAGCATTACGGGTGCCTGTGCCTAACTCGGAATGGATGAGGCTGGCATTCAAATGCGGCATTTTGAAAAACACAAGGGAAAATTCAAAGGCTCCTCTATTGTCTCTGAGTAAGAAAGGAGGATAGTGGGTGAAAGGGGATGCATGTCTGTTCAGCTGGGTAAGCGAAACAATTAACGTCTAGTCTTCGGCTATCTTTTTAATTGCTCATTAGACAGCTCATCTGTGTATACTTGCAATGGGAAAAAAAAAAAAAAAAAAATCACCCAAAGTATGCCACAAGCAGATGTGCGTGCCGTGCAGCAGTAACTCCTCACGGAGCTCTGAGACATGATCTCAGGAGTGAGGCGGGGGAGGGAGCAGGGTATATTGATCGACCAGGGAGGCCAATATGCTGAAATAGATCTTTTTATGTTTTCCATAACTGTAGATGAGTTGTTTAGATTACAAAAACCCAGTAAGAGTAAACAGTGCAAGTAACTCCTTTGCATGTGCTGCAGCAATTCAGAAATAGCTACTGCCTTCCCGCACTGAGAAGCGCAACAGGACAAGTGCGCTTACGAGCAAAGGCACCCAAATTTCACAGCTGCACGTGCAACTGCCTGGCCCACCCCTGCCCGTCCTCCTGAAGCTACGCATCTCCTCCAGAGCACAACTGAAAAGATAATGTCATGCCATAATACATTCATGATAAGCAGCTGCTAGGTGAGCTTGTCTCTGCCGCTCTCCTGCTAGCTCCTTGCCCTAAGCATGAACACACGTGTTACTTCGCCTGCCTTCCGCTCCAGCAGCTATTTTATAAATTCTTCACTGTGAGGTAGCCTATTGGTTTATTTATTAGAAGTCAAGAATATATTTACAACATCCCTCTCTATGAAGCTTTCTTTCAAGAGAGCTTCCATACTAATTAAGTTAAATGCGATAATGACACCCTGTTGATGGAACTGAAGCTAATGATAATGATGCCATACATTTACTTGCAAGCACCTACTCAGTTAAATGAATGGGTCTATTGTTTCAACAGCACTATGACCCACAGCCTGGGAGAGCACAGGAGAGAAAAAAATTATGGTACAATGCAGTTGCTTTGCAGGACAATAAATAGGTTTGAAATGAACTACTCTGGCTTAGATGACCACGTGTCCAATCAATTACACTGTCCTGGTACACAGAGATACTGTGGAAATATGGTGATTTCTAAAACTGGAATAATGAAAAATTGATGCCTTTTTAATCAAGTGAGTACACACTTGCTCTGTCCAGAATATTTTTATTTGAACTACCATAGGTATTTGGAAAAAGGTATTTCTTCTGAGAATGTTTGAAAATCAATAATACTCCCCTACTTTTGCTGATCAGATATCAGACCTTTTTTCAGACTGGAAATGTGCACTTAGGACTGAGTGCAAAACAAGCTGAGTGAAATCACAATTCTTCATTGACTTTACACCCCAAGACTTCCCTGCATCTTTCTCCAAACATTCTCCCACCAACACAGGACTGTTTTGCTCTTGCACACCAAGATTCACTTTTCTGAAAGCATCTTTACCTCTGGTTTAAAACAAGAGGAGGGTTGGGGTTTTTCCTTTAAAATTACAATGTATCTGCAGTAATGTTGATCTGAACAAATTATATGGTCAATCTTTTTCACCTGCAAGAGTCAGAGGTGTCTCCCATAACACCTTTCTTCTTTGTTCTTGCTTACGTGATTAAAGAAATATTAAAAATATTCACCTTCTCAAAAATAATTTTCTTGAACGTGGAAGCTCACACTTACATACACTGCTATCCTTGAAAGACTGCTTTACTGGTCCGGATTCAGCAGCTAGACACTGTGGTGGCTACACCGCAGGATGCTTCCTTTCCCCCTTCTCAGAAAAACCCATTTCTGTGAGATGAAGCCCGTGTCGTCCCCTGCAAGCTATTGCTAAGTAGCTGCCTTGAGATTGCCTGTCCGAAAACATTGCTGCCAGAGTAAATGCTGTGCTTTCTCACTTATTCATACGGTGGGTGCTGCCTCAGTTTGCAGGGGCACCCCTCACCCTCTGGCAGCACTGCCCCCTCACACACCGCACTCTTGCCCGAGCCCAGCCTCTGCAGATCCCCCTGGGGAGAGCAGCTCACCCCCCCCACGGCCGGACAGCTCAGGTCCTCCCCGTTCACTGCGGCTACAACAGCTGGCTCGATACGAACCATGTACACAAGTGATTTTGGCTAACTGCATGGGTGTAATAACCTTCTCCATTGGCACAACTGAGTCTAGAAAAAGGGTCAACTGCATGCATGGGCAGCCACAGGCTCTGACACAGCTTATCTTCTGCCCGCTTCCTGCCCCTCTCCAGCTGGTTAAAAGCAAGTTTTTGAAGGTAGCCTGCTCTTCTGATCACACACCTGATTTTTGCAAGACTGCCTGAATGATCTTCCACGGCTGCCCACATACAAATGCAATTAATTTCTGGCCCTAAGATAAACTATTCTTTACCATCCAGTCCTGCAAACTCTTGTGCACATCCTTAACATGACATCCATGAACACTTCCATTAAAATCAACACAACTATTCAGATGCATGAATTTAAAGCACATCCATATGCGCTTGCAAGATTTTTGCCTGTTTCTGCTGCCATTTCATGTCTATTGAGCCCCTATGACTTGGCATATTTAGAAAACATCTGCTGTAGTTAACAGAGTCCATACTCCTATTTTTCCCCTCTTTCTTTTTTATGTTCTCCCTCAAAGACATGACAGCATCGAGTGTAAATGGAAGCAATATGCTATATATACGCAGAACCTAATAGATTCCGTCTCAGACTGATATATATGTGAAACTGAACCAATACATCTTTAAACCCATAAGATCTGCAGATGTCATTTATAGCCTTGTAAATTACAAACTTTTACTGTCTTATTTTTACAGTTGATGATTGTAAAATATAAAATTGTGCATTATCACTGTGTAATAGCATGAGCTTTAGAAACACTGCTACAGAAGGGAGTGTATATTGAAAGCCAGAGTATTCAAGGGAGCCTTATAATGCAATTTTAAGCTCTGCAGCTGACTATATAATAAAACTGTAAAGCCAGATACAAAACAATGTCTCCTAATAACAGGAGAGTGAAAACTGTATTGAATCCTGGGGCTTCAGAAACCAGCAAGAAAAAATGGACGCATAGAGGACATTTAATTACGGATAAAGACTGCTTGAGTCATGCTGGGGCATCTGGTCACCCTACATTAAACTGAACGCTACTGCGAATAATAAAGTACGTAAGGATGGCATAAAAATAACTTAAAGGCAGCGTTGCAAGCTGACAAGAGCAAGGAATTCTTGAGTTAAGGTTCCCGCTCCCCACCTTAAATCACCCTCCTGTGGCTGAAGCTCATTGCAGCCACCTTCACCAGGGCAAGAGCAGAGACCCAAATGGCCAGAACAGGTTTCCAAAACATGTAATTTTGCAGACACCGAATGGGACTGCACTGCCTTCTTGAGTGGCTGGAGCCCAGCACACTTCCCAGCAGGCTCTCCTGCTCAAACACAGCAAGTCTCCCCCGCGGCGCACGTGGCACGCGTTGCCTTTCGGGCCCCAGGCTCTCCGGTGCCGGGCGTACGATCCCACACCTTCCGCCTGACCACAGCCCGGTGGCCTCCTGAGCTTCACCCACAGCACCACAGGTTGCATGCACCAGCCAGGAGCAATTTGAACAAGTGACGGGAAACAATAGCGCTTATGACTTTAAAAGTTACCGTCCTCGTGGTGTTCCCCAGTGCTAAGCACTTCACTGCACAGCTGCGAGGATCTTCTTACTACCACTGCCTGCTGGCAATAAGCCCCAGAGGAAGGAGGATCACAGGATGCACAAACAGCACAAAGCAGTGACAAACCCATAAAACTCCCCTGGTTTTCATCCAACTTTTAGCATATGAATCTAGCATCTCATTATGAAGATTTTTGATCCCAGAAGTTGATGGCTACCAAACTAACCTTGGGTCAAAGTCTCAAAGATACTCTGTTCACTAAAATGCTGCGGAGAGAGCCACAACTCATGTTCCCTGAGGGGCAGGCCGAGGTGAGGAGCCCACAGACAGAACTGCTGTAGCTACCCCAACTCTGCAAACACCTTCAGCCACAGTTTGTGCCTTACTGGGCACCAGAAAACCTGCTGCACGGCCCCAGTTTTGCTCCCAAATGGGCATCTCTCTCTGTCTGAACATCTCTCCTCACAGTGTCCTCCTGAGCAGACTCTCCAGTGTCCAAAAGGGGTCACCTCATATTGCTGCTTTAGGACAAAATTCAATTAAAAAGTCTGTCAGCCATGAGAGGCGTGCCCATAGGGAGCCAGGCTTCATTAGCTCCCATGCTCACAGCACTATTGCTCTGTATAGTGCCAAACCAGAAGGGCTTTTATACAGCTTCTGGCAATTTCTCCTCTGTACAACTCAAGTTTACCCACTCTGCCATACAAAGGGGATCCCTGAAAGGCTGCATTGTATACAATAACATATTTATTACAAAATAGCAAGGAGAGACAATATAAATTGTTTATTATTGACTATTTGGGGGGCATATCCTAATTTTTGCTCTCTACAATAAAAACATCATAACCCAGGGTCAGTCCTCCTCCCTCCACCTCATCAAAAGAGAGCCCTCCTGAAATGTGACAATCTTTTCCCAGATCTACTGAAAAAATGGGTTGAAAATTATGCTGAGACACAGGGGAGCTCCAGAACTTTGCAGCTTGCACATGTTGCAGGACACGAGTGCCATCCTATTCAGAGCAGAAATGGGGATGAGAGCTCAAAAAAAGTCATTTCAGAGATGCTGGCCCTGCTGAGCCCCCCTTAGGCAGATTCCTATTTCTACCTGGAATCACATGAAAGATCAAAACATCATTTTATTGCTGGGCCAGGGAGAAATTGCAGCTTTCACTAATCTCACCTTTATGGAAAAATTAAAAACAGAGAAAAGAAAAAAAAGCAAGAAAAATAAGCAGGTGGTGACCTATGCAATCATAAGTTTGGTATTGGCTCACTTTCTAAGTAATACCTATGGGAATCTCTTTTTTTTTTTATTTGCCTTCTGTTTTCTGAGTGTGGTTCGACCATACTTTCTCTGTGACAACACTCAGAGTCTTACGTTTGTACTTGCCTCCAACATCTGGAGGCAGTGCATGAAAAATTGGGTACTACGTGACCTGCTATAAAAACATTATCTCACATACCTACATGTGCCTTTTACAATAGCTCCTTCCTCCACCTCTCCTCATCACTAATCTGGTCTGGAAAACTGTTCTTCAATATTTTATTTTTTTTTTAAATATGCCACGCACATGGCAGGTGAATAAAAAAAAAAAAAAAGCAGAATTTGAGTGAAGAGACAGAGGCAACAGCATGAAGTGTTCTGAAGAGATAGGAGATCAAAACCAGTTTTGTTCGCATATCCCTTAAGGGTCTATTCATATATATAATAGGCTCATCATACCCTGGAATTACTTTGCATGGGAGCTCAGTGTGTGCACGTTTTTATCATCCAGCTTCCAAAAGTGCATGCCTTTAGGAGGGACAGCCGCCACGGCAGCCTGGGAACAGCGGCAGGAGAGCTGGGCACCCCGAGCTGGCCGCTGCTGCTGCTGCTGCTGGAAGCACGAAGTCCAGCCTCGACTGCAGCCAATTTTCAGAAACAGGTGAGGTTTCGAAAACAAACACACTTGAGAAAAAAATGCACAAATATAAATATACATATATATACACACACATATATATGTATCTATGGACTCAGGAATCCGACAAGCCCTGGGACCACAGGACGGTTACGGCAGAGATTTGCATCCCGGTGTCCCGAGTCCTGGGCTACCATTACCCTGACCGGGGTATTTTCCTTTCTCTCATGGGAGCCCTCTCTAGTCAGGGAGTTCCCCAGCAGGTCCAGGAAAGGGGGGACGGAGCCGCTGGGAATGTAGGAATTACTCTGTGCAGGGAAGGGGTTTTTTTCTCCTCTTGTGTCAGCAGTGGTGCTTCAGCTCAGTTTGAGAGGAGCCCCATATGGCTGTCTCACGCCATCCTTTCCGAGGTGTCCTCTGAATGAGAAGAAGAAAAAGGAAAAGAAAAAAAAAAGCATGGGAATTATTTCAAATATCTGCTACCTTTCCTTGAAAGCCTCTGTGTTACTTTCTGGCCAGCCCATCCCTCTTGGGGCCCCCTCCTTTGGGAAAAGCCATGCTTCATGAGATGCCGCACCCCAGGCAGCCATAAATTCATTTAAACTGACGCCCAGCCCCTAAATGCTGGCTGGAAGGCAACCCTCCAAACACCACAAACGAAATGCTGGATTACTGAAGTCAGCAGCGCACCGAGTCAATGGGTTGCCGTCCTGGGGCCTCGGCAGTGCTAAGCCAAGTCCTGCTGTCCTGAGCGCACCCAGGAGCCTAAGCATCTCCACGTGCCTGTTCCCCGTTGCCACCCATTGAACTTTTCCTTTTTGTTAACTTGAACCTTCAGCTAAAAGTAGTGAGCACTGCTGACGCACACATCAATTAAAAACAAACCACCTTGATATTTTAGTGATAGAGATAAGGCTTGAAAAACCTAGATAAGTGTGTCCCAAAAGTTCAGAAACCAGAAATAAAAGAACAAATACATTAAAATTTTTAAGCAAGTCTCAGTGGGTTTAGGGAGGTCTGGCTCATGATTTTTTAGCATCCCAGTTTGACAATATTGCCCAAAACCACAATGCTGATGTCAACATTTCACAAATATTCATGAGAGAAATAAAAGCAAGAAACACTATATATGTTTTAGCTTCAAAAATGGGAAAAGCTACAGGAATATTGGAGTATAAATGAGCATTGCAGGCATCAAAATATATGCTAAGATGAGACTTCTTAAATAGGTTAGTATAAGGAAAGACCAGCATTAACATCACTTAGCATTAACTCTTCTTCCATATAACACCCCCACAGTATTTAAATATCAAGGAAAAAACTACTTACAACTGAACTGCAAGACACAAATGGTCTTGCCCTGGAAGCAACACTCCCCCCCCCTGCCCTGTTTCTGGGCTTTTTGTATCTTAGCCTGGAACCTCAGATTTGAAGTGGCTGCTTTAATCTCTCCTCTTCTGCCCAGCACCACTTCTGCAGACCCGGTCTGCTCTCAACTACTGCCTGCCAGTTTGACTCCTCTGGCTTTGGTGAGCCTGCAGCAGGGCACCCGCAGGGGGAATTTAATTCGGCTGTCAGTCCTCCAGACCCGACCCACGGTCCCATAGCTGCGTCGGCTCTGCAGGACTGATGGGGATAAAAAGTAGCTAAGAACTTATTTTTGTGACTGAAGTCAGCAGATACGACTACACACAGAGGCAGCAGATGTGTTGAGTAAGAGCATTTTTAAATGGTGACTTCTCAAAGTGGGATTTTACTGTAAGTTATACAGCACGACAGTTTCGTGATCTCTCAGCCCTGAGACTGTCCCTGTAATATTAATTATATACTTTCCAAAGTGCTACCCTTTACATTTTTCTCAGTGCTAGCAGAAGTAGTAAGAAAGGGCCAGTACCTTCCAATAAATATAAATTTTCTCTTACTTCCGAGGTAATCTAATCCATACAGATACATTTCAAGGTCTGTCAAAGTTATTCAGGATCATTCCATAGCAGCCTGGATGCCCTCTACCCTGGAGTTTTACCAAGATGTACTATGGAAACAAATCCAAGAATAGGTGAATTTTGTTACCTGGTTCGCAGAATGGTAATATGAGATATTGCTGGATAAAACTGTGATATTTATTAGGCAAATAAACCAACAAATGAAAAATACAAAGATGATGCCAAATGCAAAAATGACACTCCTGTCACTGCAAGAAATATTCAGAATTGCTCAACCCAAATAAAGCATAAGATTTAATAAACTGTTTCTTGCAGATGTGGTTATAACTAAGTTTTAGCAGCAATAGGTTTTACTGCTATTCAGGCTTAGAAACAAAAGCACTGGCGAGGCTCTGTGGCCAATATTATTCAGGGGAGCGCTAAATAAAAGTCATCATAGCAGCGTGCTCTGGCATTCGAATATCTGAGCTGTGAATAACATGATGCTAGCACACATTAGTCCTTGTAACTGCCTGCTATCAACAGTGTGGGTGTCAGCAGATGCTACCCCAAATATGCTGTTAATTATTCAAGCCAGTAAACCCAACCACAGGACAAGGGGCTTAGAAATTTCAACAAGTTGATCCCAGCTTGGGAACAAGGCTCCTCTGGCCTGCAGAGAACTGTGCTTAACCTTTTCCTAGCAAGTTTCCATCCCTCAGCTTGTAGCATCTGTCCTTGGGGGTCTGCGAGGATCAGTAAGGTAATGCAAAGCCTGACATAAAATTTGAACATCGCTGCCCCTAAAACACAAGCAAGCTTCTCCTGGGTTCAGTGTTCCCAGGCTTTCTAGAACAACTCCCTAAGCTGGATCCCCCACCAGCCGCAGCAGCACCAGCAGACCCCTGCCCCGTCCCCCAGCCAGGAGGCTGCCCCGGGCCCCTCACCCCCTGCCCCTGCCCCATCCCTTCCCTGCCCAGGGCAGGGGCAGCCTCCAGCAGCCTGGGGAGGGCAGGAGAGCGGCTGCATCTCACGGGGCAGAAGTCCTGGAGAGTGCCAGCATGAGGGATGCTTCTCCCACTAGGAACATCCCAGTTCATCATTCTCCTGTGTCACAGGGACAGGAGAGCTACCAAGAGAAAAAAAAAAAAAAAAAAAAGAAAAAAATCCCAGAGAGGATCAGAGCACTGCTGGAGGTTACGGACTTGCGCAGATGTGTTGCCAAGTGCACGTGTGGTCCCAAGGACCTGCTCTCCCACCAGCCAGCTCCCCACGAGACCGTGAACAGGCAGGAAAAAGGCCACATTAAACCCCATGCTTTCACCACCTTTGTCTAACAGGACAATGAGGAGCAGCTGGCTTTTATTTGCTCTTATGGCAAATAATCTGATAGCTAAACTCTGTCTTTACTCGGGTGACTTTCAAATCACATGGCTGCGCTGGGCTAGTCCCACAAATGGAGAAACCACCCCAGCCTATGCAGGGACCTCAGAAAAAAAAAGAAAAGAAAAAAAAAAAAAAGGAAGTCTAGCAAACACTAAGACAGAATTGAAAATCCCAGCCATCCTGCACCGCCTCAGACCTTAGACCTGGATTACAAGTAAATTTTATTTTCCTGTAATAAAACATTCGTCTTTACAACAGGAGCATCAAGCTGACATTTGAAATACACCATTTGACTGGAATTACACCAAGAGCGAACACTGCAAAGTGACTGCATCACTGCACACGGCTGACAGTAATTATTAATAGGACTGCTCTTCCTTTGATAGGCATGCATTACAGATGGCTGAATAACAGAAACATTTGTGAACAATTGTTTGGTGGCGGGAAAAAAAACCTGCTGCCAAAATTTTAACGCTTAAACACAATGCAATTAACCAGCTCCAAAGCCAAGCTCTTGCAAAAGCATGATCGCTTTCGTGACACCCGCTGAGCTCTGTGGGAGCACACACGTCAGCGACGTGTACAGGGTCAAGAGCGGCTGGGGCAGAGGTGGTTAGACTCACAAATCACCCTCCCCGCAGGTAAGCTGCCCAAGTTATCAAGGAATTATTTTCACACGGATTCATTCAGAGCTGTCTACTGCCAGAGCAACATGCAGAGGGGTGAACGGAGTCCTGATCTAGTGGATGGCTGCGCAGCCATACAATCACATTGTATAACGCTGGTGCCCACGGTATATCCACTGCTAAAAAGAGGAGGTAGAAGTCTCTTTAGCTCTTCCAGTAAATCTGCATCAGGGGTATGTCTATAATAGCAAAGGGACTCACAGATTGCATCTGAGAGGATCTCTAACTCCAGGAACTGGATAAAAATGTCAGCATAAAACAAACAGTGATGGCCACATTTCCATCCCAAAATCAGAAAACCAGGTTTTGTTTTGCAGAGGGAGACAAAGGAATTACCCTTTGTTACAAAGTGTTTTCTTTACAAGAAGTTCTCAGGAGGCTGGGAGGAAAAATTGTGCTTCATTGAAAGAAATATTAAAAAAAACCCCAAACCTATAACATAATGGCCCAAGCTTCCAAACTGTTATCCTCAATCATACCGGGACATCCTCATGTAGCCCACGCTGGTCTCAAAGTGCAACACCTCACATGCAAGTGTTTCTCCTGCCGGTGCTCATCTATCTCATTTAATCTCGGGCGCTTGTCGCCGCTCCTCACCTGAGCCACGCTACAGCTGAGCTCGTGCCTGGCTGCGTCCCGTGCCCATCGGGACCCCAGCCTGGGGACTGGCCTTCCCGGCTTGACCTCACATCTGCCTCCACGCTATGGACTCACCTGGTGGTTCGGGCTCTTGGCCGACCGAGACTCTCCGTGTTCAGGTACTGTGGGACTGCACCGCTGGCCGGTGATGCACTGCCCCGTCTCAGCGTCCATCACGGGGCAGCGCTGGTCCCGAGCAGGCAGGGGCACCGCCTGCCTCCACCCTCCTCCCTACCACCTATCCACGCAAAGCGCCCTGCCCGGGATTTCCAGCATCTCCAGAGCTGGTGACCATCACAGCTTCCATGCAAACACTCACAGAGGACCAACACCTCACATCAGGAAAGTGCAATGGGTTTGGCATATCCCCAAAACACCTCGCTGCACGTTTGCCACTGTGGCAGAGACACGACTGCCTCCGGCCTGATCCATGGTGGCAAGATGCCTGGGACTACTTCAGCAAACACTGCTATTCTCTCTCTCCACTCATGATTCTCTTTCTGCTTTCTATTCTCCACTGTTTTTAAGCTACATAATTTTCAGGTAGTCAACATTTAAAAAAAAAAAAAAAAGACCAAACTAAATAAACTGATTTAAAAATAGATTGAGCTGAATGACTAAAACACTGAAAAGAATCGTCACTTACTCCCAACATTTCCACTAACTGGCCTTCGCAGTAAACTTTTTAAAGAAATGCAAATTTTAAAAGTAGAATTAAATGGTTTTGTAAGTTTATTTTTAGAAAATTAATGCCACCAGTTCTTACAAAAAAAAGTCTCCAAGCATTTCTATTTAATGTTTAAAAGAGAGGGAAATGAGTAAACACAGCTGTCTGTCTGTACGAACAAATAGTCAAAGAGCCTGAACTGTAAATTGTCCAAAATCAGAATACACCCTTCAGCCAGGCTTGTAATTGATGTCAGCTATTTAGAGCAGCAAATAGCAAAGTCTTACCACCTCTCTCCCACATGAAGTTTTTGGCATTTCAGATCTATATTGGCCTTATAATCTTAAAGTGCTATCTGACATTGACTGATGGGGCAACAGTTATCCCAGGGTTTTGCTATTATTCCACTTATGTTAGAAAGAAAGATGGCAAGTATGGCTTGTAACAGGAGCCCCACCAGTTCATCTGAGCAAAGCCCATGCGACAACCTGCCTGCTGAGGACAATTAAGTCATGTCACCCTCCAGGGAGTGAGTCCAGGGCCAGTCTCGCTCCCAGTGACTTCAGGTGGGAAACTCCAGCTGTCCCCAGCACGTGCGAGCAGTCGGGCTGAGGAAAACAGACAGACAGACAACCTCAGCCAGCTCTTCAAGTCCAGCTTCAACTTGGTGTCGATTAAGGTTAAAAAGTAAAAACCACCAAGTCTCTTTTCACCCTCTTGAGCTCTGACTCAGCAAGTTCCCACTACATTCTCAGCAGGGATGCACATAACAATCAGCATTGCTCAATTAATGGAGTAACAATATTAACGTTGAAATGCCAGAAAGCATGCTATAGCGATAGTAGTTATAAAGTGGCAAGCTCCTGTGCGGGTCACGGAGTCTGTTGACTGCATGCTGCTCTCTTTATTTTGCTGAGTTTGGGAACATGTTACTACAAACAATGGCTATGTGCTTTGCCCTGGCATCGATGACCTTGTTGCACTGGGGAAGCTATCTTGAAGAGATGAGGGAATACATAGCATCATAAATTATTTGGGTTGGAAGGGACCTCAAAGATCATCTAGTCCCAACACCCCCTGCCATGAGGAGGGACACCCTCCACTAGACCACATTGCCCAAAGCCCCATCCAACCTGGCCTTGAACACTTCCAGGGAGGGGGCATCCACAACCTCTCTGGGCAACCTGTTCCAGTGCCTCACCATCCTCACAGTAAAGAATTTCTTCCTAATATCTAATCTAAATCAACCCTCCTTCAGCTTCCTCCTCTATCTCCCTCTCCCTACCCAGGGTTGATGTGGATGGTTTTATTATGCAGGCCCCTGAGGTCTTTGTTCACCCTTACATGAGCTGTTTAATATTACTAATTAATACCGTTGGCATATTATAGGGTTTGTGGAATCTGGTCTTGTACTGGTGTAAGAGAAGATGCCTTTCGGTGAGGCGATACTGAAATGTGTCCTGAGATGGCGGTTCCCTGGGTGGCAGGGTGTGTGGAAGGATTTGGGTAGATTCCTAGGACAGTTTTGGAGCCAGGATCAGAAGCCCACTACACCCCAACTGAAAAAGAGATACTAGCAGCACATCAGAGGATTCGAGCAGCTTGAGAAGTTGTTGGTACAGAAGCATATCTCCTCTTGACACCTCGATTGCCCATGCTACACAGTAAGTTCAAAGGAAACATTCCCTCTACACATCACTCAAGCAGCGCTACACAGAGTAAGTGGGTAGCATTCATCACACAACAAGCTCGACTGGGGAAACCCAACCACCCAGGAATCCTGGAAGAGATCCTGGACTGGCCAGAAGGCAGAGATTTTGGGGCACTGCCTGAGGAGGCAGGTCATGCCCAAGACATACCACCGTACAATGAGTTATCAGCATATGAAAGGCGTGCTTTGTTTACTACTGATGAATCCTGTCACATGGTAGGAAACCATCAGAAGTGGAAAGGTGCTGTGTGGAGTCCCATACAACAGGTCACTGAGGCCACCAAAGGAGAAAGTGAGTCAAGTCAGTTTGCAGCAGTGAAAGCCATCCATCTCTCCCTAGACTGCTGAACGAGAAAAGTGATCAGTACTCTATATTGACTCCTGGATGGTGGCTAATGCCCTATGGGGGTGGCTACAGCAGTGGAAGAAGATCAATTGGCAGTGCAGGGGTGAACCCATCTGGGCTGCTGCATTGTGGCAGGACATCACTGCCTGGGTAGAAAACATAGCTCTAAAGGTATGTCATGTAGATACTCACATGCCCAAAAGCTGTGTCGCTGAAGAACGTCAAAACAATGAACAGCTAGAAAAGGCTGCCTGAAGTAGGTCAGGTGAACCTGGACTAGAAGCGTAAGGGTGAGCTATTTGTAGCTCGATGGGCCCACAAAACATCAGGACATCAAGGGAGAGACGCAACATACAGATGGGCTCGTGATCGAGGGGTGGACCTGACCATAGAGGCCATCACACAGGTCACTCATGAATGTGAAATACGTACTGCAATCAAGCAAGCCACACAAGTAAAATCTCCCTGGAATAGAGGGTGGTAGATTTTCAATATGGCAAGGCATGGCAAGCACTACATACTCAGCGTGGTGGAAGCAGCTACTAGTCGGTTAGAAACATACCCTGTAAACTATGCCACTGTCCGAAACGCCATCTTATGCCTTGAAAGGCAAATTTTGTGGCGATATGGTACCCCAGAAAGAATTGAATCAGACAATGGGACTCATTTCTGAAACAACTTCATAAACTCCTGGGCAAAGAAACACAGCATTGAGTGGATGTGTCACATCCCCTATCACCCACAAGGCTCTGCAAAGACTGAGAGATATAATGGACTGTTAAAGACTATGTTGAGACCATTGGGCAATGGGGCATGGAAGCATGGGATACAAATTTAGCAGAAGCCACTTGTCTGGTTAACACCAAAGGATCTGCTAACCGTCCTGGTCCTGCCCAAAAAAACCTCCTACATGCTGTGGGAGGAGATAAGGTCCCTGTAGTGCACCTGGGGAAGTGGGTGGGGAAGGCGGGGTGGATTGCTCCTCCCATGGGAAAAGGCAAAGCCATTTGTGGGATTGTCTTTGCTCAAGGACCTGGGGGTACTTGGTGGGTAATGCGGAGGGATGGGGAGACCTAGTGTGTGCCTCAAGGAGACTTAACCTTGTGGGAAAAATAATCTGTGATGTGAGTTGTATGCTGTAGGAAGTAATGTAGCAGGAATGACCTGAACCAACAAAGAGTGAGTTTTGCAAGGAACCAGACGAGTGCAACAATGACCCAAACCAAGCCGGTGCTGGTGCCCAACAATTGAACATACTGCTTCTCCTGTCCCCAACACCCATGTTGATAGATGAGGCCCAATTCATAGCCCGTTTGTGAACATCTGGAGGAGCGGAGGAAGCCCATGGAATGGGAGAGTAACATCTGCCTGTTAAAGGACCGGGGATAGTAGTTAATGAGAATGTATAAATCTGTATGTTGGGTATAAAGATGGTTTAAGTATGTAGTTTAAGCTGTAAGTGTTGGTAAGAAGGGATGTCAGTAATGAGAATTAAATACAATGTAATGGTTAAAAGACATATATATATATATGTATGTATTAAATTATGTGGGACCTGAACATGACGCAAATGATATGGAATAAGAGGTAAAGATTGTACTGGGTCTGGCTGAGGCGGAGTTAATTTCCCCACAGCAGCCCTTGCAGCGCTGTGCTGCGTACGGGCACCAGCAAGGTGTTGGTAACACACCGGTGTTTTGGGTGCTGCCGAGCAGCGCTGGCACAGCACCACGGCTGTGTCTCTGCAACAGCCCCCTCACCAGCAGGCTGGGGGTGGGCAAGAGCTTGGGAGGGGACACAGCCAGGAGAGCTGACCCCAGCTGACCACAGGGATGTTCCATACCATATCACATCTGCTCAGCAATAAGAGCTGACAGAAAGGAAGAGGCAGTGGGGGCATTCATCATCTATGACGTTTGTCGTCTTGAGCAACTGCTACACGTACTGAAGCCCTGCTTCCCGGGAAGTGGCCGGACATCGCCTGCTGATGGGAAGTAGAGGATAAATCTTTTGGTTTTCCTTTGCTTTTGCTTTATTAAACTGACTTTATCTTGACCCATGAGGTGTTTTTCCTATCTTATTTTCTCCCCTCACATCCTGCTGAGGAGGGCAGTGATAGAGCATCTTGGTGAGCACCTGGCATCCAGCCAAGGTCAACTCACCACACCAGTGTCAACAACTATCTCTACTGCCAACACATGAGACAGTGGTGAGATGTTTGCCCCAGCTGGGCGCTTCCAGCTGACTCTCACCAGCATGGTCACCTCAGGGCGAGAAAAGCAGGGGCAGACCATCTCTTCACCTACACAGCAGCAGGGAGATCTGCTGGCAAACGAACCCACCGTCACCAGTCATACCATCTCTTCTGGGAGATGGACCAGCTGGTACACACATCAATACCTGCCCGAAACACCATGGAGGTAGCAACCAGCATGGACCCTGGGAGAAAGAGTACCAGAGGTGGCTGGGAGAGTTTGGGGAGCGTGTTGGGAGGTCAGTACCTAAAAGTGAAACCACTGTAGTTCCCTTCACCAGACAGCAGTAGTCAGGAATCAGCAAAAGTGTGAAGTGCCGAAATCCCCAGACCTTCAGGCCAGCCCCTCGCAGACCTACAGGAGAAAAGGGGAAAAAGTTGTTGCAACTCTGTGTTGTTGCTAAAGACTGCCGTAAATGTAGAAATGTACAGATAAGGACGCTGTCAAAGCCTACTGTAGGATCCCCGAATGTTGCCATGCCAAATGCCAAATCTTTCATTACAGAAAAATTTCCAGCTGCCTCACTTGAAAATGAATTGTTTCCTGTCACTAAGGCAAAGCTGTCGCACGCCAAAGAAAAAAAAAAAGGCCACATAAAATCTGCTGCCTCTCATTAGATCAAAGGTTGGCAGCAGAGATAAACCACCACACAAAACGACATTTATTCAGAAGAGCAATTGACTACAGAGTCATTTGTCACTTTTAATAATACTACAGTTGTAAAATGATGATAATGGAAATCAAGTTACCCTAATGGTAATAAAATATTTGTAAACTAAACTTGTTCATTTTGACTATAAAAGAGACATTGAAATAATTTAACTGCAGAGAATAAAATTGAAATGGGTCTGTAATTACATAGATTTTCAGCATCTTTTCCTTTATGAAAAGAACTAACTGCTGATGACTCCCACATTTCCGGCACCTTACTCTGCAAAACAAAAGATTAGAAATATGTACCAGATGTACAGAAAAGGGGCCTGTAGCAACATTTCAGAAGTGATGCATACATTTCTTCCCAATTCTCCGTCTTATTAGTAGCATGCCAAGTGTCATATCTCATTAACCGAGTGAGCCTGCATGCTGGTGAAACTTCACTGAGTCAAGAGAAGGGACACAGCACTACTAATGAAGTCACTGGATCTCAAAATCCTCCTCGTCACCATCGAGGAAAACACTGGAGGATTTTTGGTGACTTTGATAAACCAGCATGCTGGCAAAATGCATATCGATGCGGCCTGATATGGCTTTCTTATCCCATATGACCTGCCTTCACAGGTTTGATGAATTCAAGGTAAGGACTGCAGGAAATTCAGCATTTTTCTCTAACCTCTCAAGTTTCTTTGAGTTCTGTTTTGACCCATTTTCTAATGATTTTCCTGGAACATTTCACATTAAACAAGTTCCAGGGCCATCAGATGAAAAGTATGCCAGTCCCAAAGGAAAGACTGCAGGGAGCTGAGGAGTGCCTTGGTAACCTGACTCATCCTTGGATTCCTCTTGCTGCTATTTCAGATCTTATTTTATTTTAAATTAGAGCCATGTGAGTTTCTCCACCACATCTAGATTCTGGGAGAGTCAAATCTCTCTGATCTCAGAGCAAGTCAGTGCATCTCACAATTTTGCCCATGCCTTTCACCCAGGCTGGATCTAAACCGTGTTGAAATCGATGACTCTGGCACTTCATCTCAGGGGCATTGCTCCCTCAGACCCACCGTATATGATAATCAAGGATGCATTTTGAAACCAGACTACCTGACCTACTGCACAGGAAATGTCTCAGCTTCTCAAATGACTTTGTCTGCAGGGACTTGCCTGTTGTGTCAGAAATTTACAGAGAAAATCTAGACCTTACAGAAAACAGCAAGAAACCAAAAACTGAAGCCAACACATAAAGGCATGCCAAAATTCTTGCCAGCAACGTTTTTATAGCTGCATTTTAAAACATTCCTTGCAGTTTGAGTTTTTTTATTAAAAATGCTGTGATTAGCACTATACTGTCAATGTTCCTGCCATTGAGCAGGGCATCCAGAACAGCAGCTCCTGAGGACCTCAGGGGACTCCAAAATGCCTGCAAGTCCACCATATTCTTTGAAGGAAAACTATAAACCAAACTATCAGTAAGCATCCTGAATAATTAATGTTAATATTGATGTAGCTAACAAGGGTGCTTAGCAGAAAAGAGCAATTGTCCTCAAGTTCCAGTCCTGCAACAAAAGGAGACCTCAAGAAGAAAATATTTTATCTCCTACATTCTCATTCATGGAATTACAGGGGGTTTGCTTCAAGAATGTCTCTATATGCATGTTTCTGACAATTATGTATATATGTTTGTATATAAAACTTACTGCAGAGACAAAGGATGAGCCATGTACTTTGAACACAAGTGAGCTCAATTTCCCTATCCTAGGACAGGTTTCCTGTGTGGACCTGAACACAGCACCCAGGGTGCTCCTGTGCTACAATCAGAAACATGGTTTCAGTACATGTAGGCGAACTGGAATCAGCTTTAATCCACTGAAGCTGCATGGAAATAGACATCAGTAAAGCCACAGTCTCAGCTGGGGTTGTGCACAGTTGAGCCTGACTGCTGGGCTTTGCTGCCAGCAGTGTTGGACCACGCACGCTGGAGCTGGGTCATGCAATTGCTCTCCCTCTAGTTATCACTAAGCATCCAGAGCCAAGGACACTCCAAGGCAGAGAGGGGTCTGCCTGAAAATGAAGAGGTTTGTGGTTTTCAGTTGAACGCGAATGGCACAACACAAAATACATTTCCTCTCAAGGCTGAACTCTGTGGTGAAAGCCTCTTGAATGTGTTGCGGTTTGTACCTCCATTCAATGTCAAGCTGTCTTCTCTCTGTCACTGTACCTCCACTTCCCTCTCGTAAAGGGAAACTATACAAACGCAGTCCTCCCTTTAACCTCTGTTTGGGGATGGACAATGCCATACATGCAGAGACTGACTTGTGCAAGCCCAACAGGGCTCATTAGCCTAATACCATGCTTATAAGGACCAGCTCCAGCCCTGGAAACAGCCTGCCCACTCTGCAAAGACATGGAAGAGGTTTCAGGAAGCCTTGCCTGATTGGAGCTGCTCCAGGGAAAGCCAGCCCAAGTGTCTGTTTGCTAAGTGCTGAACTGGAACAGGAAACAACGGGGAGCAAAGTGCAGTGTTATCCCTCTAGCTTCCCTTGGAATCAGCCCATGCCCAGCCAGGCTTATTACCTCTGGCCCCGGACTGGTGCCCGCAGACCACCTTGGGTGACTCCACACAATGGTTCACAGGACTTTGGGGAATCTCCTTTGCTGTGGCACAGTATGAAACAAACAGAGCCAGATGGGGTGCAGCCATGGCCAGCTTAGATGTCTTTCTTCCTAAGGGTAGACAAGCCCATTGAAGAAGCATTCAGATGCTATGCTGGCACACAGCCCTTGAAAACACAGCTCTCTACAGGTGCAAACACCCCGCCAGCATCGGCCAGCTGCAGGAGGCAGGACGCAGTAACCAAGTATGTTACCTGATTCAGTTAAACGTTATTTTTCCAATTACCACTGGCTGGTTGTATAACCTTCTTAAAATATCATCATGCAACATCTAAAATAAATGCAACTGTATTTAACCTAGGTTGTTTTGAGGGTTACTTTTTTCCCTCTGCAACTGAAGAAAATCATAGTAATCTCTGGAGTGAAAACAGTGATATGCCGGCTCAATCAACTCATAACCCTAATTCACCTCAAAAAATGAAATCCCTTGATCAATTTTCCTGAAACAAAATAAAATAAAATTGCATGATCTGGAATAAAATCTAAGTGAATTTTCAAGATATGCACAGACGCACAATCCACCCAATCAATCATACCCAAATCTAACACACAATTAGTCACTCACAAGCGCCAACAAGATTTCACACCCTGTTTAATTTCCTTGTGCAAAACCTGGTATTTTTTCATGTCCTCAAAGCTTCTAAGTCATATGGTAAAATTAATTTGTCCCAAGTCACATCAGAGAAAATTTGGTCAATAATATGCTAAACATCAGCTTCAGTCTCTGACAAAACAATGCATGAATCCAAGATCCTGAGACTCATCAAATGTACTAGATGCCAATGCAATTAATCAGTTCTGACCACTCATTGCAGCTTGAGGAACGCACTCAATTTTAGTCCAAGAGTCATGACTTTGACACAGAAAAAAAAAAAAAAATGCTGTCACTAGTTGTAGGAGAGGAAATAATATATTACTACACACCAAAAAAAATACATCCTGATTTTGTCATGGGACTGACTGAAGCAATGGAGCTCAGATGGGTAAATGTGGGCTACAGTCCCAGGCTTCTCAGCCTCTTGGCCTTCACAACGCAGACGTTGCTGCCAGGGCCACCCTAGGCCAATGGAATAAGACCGATTAATTTCAGAGGCATTGGCTCAGTCCCGAAGTTTCTCAGCGCTGATGGTGGAGGCCCACTGAATCAGAGCACGCCAGAGAAGTGTCTGGCATACTCCGAGAAATAAATTATATGCGGTCCAAAACTAAAATATAGGCTGAGAGATTAATTTTGAAGAATGTGTTTTTAAACAAGATATATATGTTCTTATATAAGTATACGTATATATCAGACAGAACACCGCTATAAACACACCTCGAGTCTGCTGTCAATATCGTAGGATGAAGGACTGCTATGACGTACGGTTTGTTTTCCTCTTCTAAAGAGCCAGAGGACCTATGTTCAGTGTTTATCAGTTTGCCTCTTTCCAGTCCTTAAAATAATGTACATATAAAAGAGGAGACTGAAAGAAGTGCTTCACAGAGCCTTGTTTCCAGCTATAACCTAAATGAGTTTTGCACATGAGTGGAATCATTTACCGCTTATTTAACTTTCCAAGTGCTTTGGAAGACCTCTTGTAACACTGACTGTTTTTCTCTGCTTGGCTGCTGCTTTGACTGCCTCAAGCAGTTTCCCTCTGCATAGTCACAAAAAGAGACATGGTCTTCTGGGTTTTATGACCATTGAGCAAGGGTTGTCAGCATAGCACTGCAGGACAGACTTCTAAGTCTGCAAAACCTCTCCGCCAGCCCGGCGCTACCAATGCCGAGAGGGGCACGCTCAAAGCAGGTCGTGCAGACAGCGCTGAGAGCCTGGTACTGCCCTAAGGGGTTGAAGCGCTTTCATCGCTGTCCTAGCAGTGGGCTTAAACCACCAAAGAGTATCATCTCGCCAGCAGTGTGCCAAATGTGAACGAGGTCTCAGAGATTTTTGCTTTTTCCTTCTCTGCAGGCTGGACTCTGAGACTTATCACACCCCCGCCTGTGGTGCCCAAGGGCTGCAAGCTTTTAAATTACACTCCTGGTAACCATGGTGAAATGCGTGGTCCCATTTCTTATGAATAAAGCCCTTCCCCAAACATCTTATAATGTGACTACCCATGAGCAAAAACTTATTCTTTGACTTCCTTTCCCTCCCTGCTCTTAGCCCTGAGGCATCAGAGCCACATGGAAAAAAAAAAAAAAAAAGCCAGTATTGCTCACAGGGTCATGAGGTGTAAAACTGCAGTCAGCGCAAGGAGGTCAGTCTGTACAAAGCATTCACATATTCTTGGCTAAAATAGCCCTTTTTTGTCCAAGTATGTTCATCCTCAGGAACCTAGATTTTTCTGAACATCTTTGTGTTCATTACAACTCTCAAATTTAGGGTTTGCTCTTGACTTACAATTTCTAGTCACCGGTCAAATCAGCTCTAACAGCTTCACCACAAATCTCTTACAGACACTCTGTGTTTCTCTTTTAATTCTCCCTCATTTACCCAATTAGCATTCTGTTAATTAAACACTGAAAGTGCCTTTACTTTCTTCAGAAAAACACATTCCTGCTTAACCCTTGATTTATACCTGTACCTCTGCAGGCTGTTTCAATGAGATTAGAGTTCACACATGGTTTTTGCTCTTGGTTTGTAGACATTATTCTGAGGAAACGTTGCAGTATAACATCAGACTTGCTGCCTGCCGTTTATACTGGAGTATTGCCGAGCATAGTTTGACTGCTGAGATAATTAATAGTCTTTAGTAACCATGATTCCCTGGCTGCGAACTTCAAAGACAGCAGTAGTTTTATATTCTTTCTGTGACTTGAAATAGCAGACAGTTATTATAACATTACATGATTTGGAAGTGAGGGGCAGTCCAGGAACCATTAATTGAAGCTGGCTAGAGGGGCTCCACCAAATCTACCTTGAGTCGAGCTTTGTATGAGGGAAGGATTATATGATTTTTTTCTAATTTCCTCTCCATTTCCATGTGCACTCTGTCGAATTCAAATTATAGTATTATCCAGCTTACATTACAATACATAACTGTGTGCCTGTCCCAGAACCACCCAGTGCTTAGAGACTTCCAGCTGAAGGCTCTGCCTTCCACCGGGCTTACACAGCTCCATTTGCACCTTCTGCTCAGTCTGAGGAAACACCAGGATTTGCGCCTGCGTGCAAGCACAAAAGCTTGGTATTTCAAGTCCCTTCACAGGTGTTCACCGCCCCCGCCCCCGCGAAATTCCTCAATGTATTTACTTTCTGTTCCCCTACCTCTTCATTTCTATGCCACATGCTTAAAGAATACAAGCCAGATGTTGTATAATAAAGTGAGACACGGCAATTATAGCACCTCTGTATGGCTTCAGAGGTGTGAGTATGAAAGTCTGCTCCGCTCTTGGGCCAAAATTTGCTGCTGCTCCATACAGGTGAACATGGCTTTCTCCTCCTCCAGCGCTAGCTGTCAAAAACAGGCCCCACGTTGCCCAAGTTGTGGTAGAGCATGATGGAGGAGGCTGTGCAGCTGCCAGGGTGTCCTGTGGCCCCGGCTGTGTGTGCACCAGGTGGCCACCGCAGGACCAGAGCTGTAGCCTCCTGCGCTCCTCAAACTGCCGCCTGGTTAGCAGCTTCATTGCTTTTTGCACCACTAGCTACAGAAGCCTGTTGTATCTTAAGACCGCTATTCCATTGCACCAACGTGGTGTTGAAGGGTCTTCTAGTTGTAAGCACAATACGGCACACGCTGTGTAAATAAGATGTTGGGGTTTTTTTCCCCTGCCTGAGAGGCAGGGAAACAGCATTGCTTGAGCACAGCGCTTGCATCAGATGTGTATACAGTGTACCGACCAGAAAAGGCTTCTTGTTGCAAGAACCTCTCAATGCAGGTAAAGGAGTCTTGACATAAAATCACGTCTATATAAACGCATTAGTCGACTCTCGCTCTCATTTTATTCAGCAGACACAGAGACTACTGCACTTGTAGAGCTGCCCTGTATCTATTCTTCTGATCTATGTACATTTGTACCTCAAACATGAGAATTTATCTGAAGCTTACAGTTAGTTAGTCACCAGTTTATAAAGTTTTTCATCCAACTAAAGAGT
Source organism: Grus americana (assembly GCF_028858705.1). Lineage (NCBI taxonomy): Eukaryota > Metazoa > Chordata > Aves > Gruiformes > Gruidae > Grus > Grus americana. Next base: position 25,340 of record NW_026561404.1, on the reverse strand, counting down.
AATAGCACCACATAACTCAGGTGACCAGGCGGAAAAAAACAACAGACACAGTCTTTGATTTATAGCAAATCCAACAGCTGCAGCTTTTTAGACAAATGATTCCCAGCACAATTACAAATAATGAATGAAGGCACAAATACCACAATTTGTGAAGCATTTTGAAGGGGGGGGGGGGAAGATGTTAAATTCATTAAAAATACTGCAGCCAGCCTTAGATTTAAAATGTAAACATCCATGTTGTCACCAAAGAAGCAGAATTTCCTCTTCTTACACCTTTCATAAGACTCAGCATCCAACTTTTTCTTACCGTTCAACATATTCCACATAGGTTTCTTCATCTGGAAGACTGTTGCTATTTATGTTGCCAGTGCATTTGAGATAATCCAGAAGTTGCTTTTCTCCGAGACATTTTAAAAAAAAAAAAAAAAAAAAAAAGCAACATCATTACTTCATCTATTTACTGTGAAACCCAAAGGAAATATTTCAAATGTATCACTTATTGAAGCAAAAATGAAAAAAAAAGCACATTATGCTTTTGGAAATCAATTTTCAGCTCTTGTCTCAGATGGATTCATCAAAGACATATCAAGGGGCTTTGGGGGCAGTTATAGGACTTTTTGTTTTTATACTATTAAAAGTCAATTTTCTCTGTGGTTGCAATTGATTTAACATAGCCTTTAGGATTTTTGATGCACAATTTTAACTCTCTGGAGAAAGCATGGCCATATAAATAATCTAAATAGGACTAATATGTTTCCTTAGTCTTAGCTGCTTTCTTTTTGTTCATAAGAATTCAAATAAAACATGCAAAAATATTTTCTTGGTCTTTATGACACTGGATGTTACCTGTAATTCATGGCAAAGAGAGTTAGACTGACTCCAAAGAGCAGCCTAGCGTTCATGGTCAGCTTCAGACATTTTGGTTGAAGAAACCGTATAGTAAGCCCCAGGGAAAAAAAAAGTTTCTTCCTGACCTCCAAGTCAAAAGTTGGCTGAGGGCTCAGATCTCCTTCTCAGCTTCACGTTTGTTTCAGTTGTTCATGGCCAACACTGCGAATAGCTTCATTGTCTGCATCCAGGTCCTTTCGAAATCCTGCTGAAGTTTCGGAACAAGTCACATTGCCTGGCAATGAGGTCCACTCCACTCGCCACTGCCAGTACATACCAAGTTAAAAAGGACACGTATTGAACTGAATCACCTCTCCATCTCACTGACTGTCTCCTTGGTTTTGAGTGAACAAAAAGGGAATAGGAGCTGAAGATTTCACTCCAAAAGATATTAAAGATGTGATAGAGCTACTATCTGGTATCTTTTCAGGTGAAAGTACTCTGAAAGAATGGTAAAAATCATTAAGATTTCAGTGCATGTGTCCTTTTTTTCCCTAGCAGAAGAATCCAGATACTTCAAGCTCTTTAATAAGAGAGACAGTAAAAGGTGAATGACAAAAGCTTGAGCAAAGGGTCAGCAGCAGGTCTCTGGGAATGATTACCCCTTAGAAATCCAGGCAGCAGGGGATGCAAGGTGTCAAAGGCTGCGCAATCACCTCTGCTGAGCATCTAATCACCAATGGGTCTGATCAGTGGAGAACATGAGGTGAGGAACCAGAAGAGGTCACTAAGCAGGAGCTACAAAGTGAATCACGCTGCTTTACACAGAAGGAAAAAAAAAAAAAAGAAAAGAAAACAAAAAAAACCCCAAACCACCCACCCCAAAAGAAAAATGCAGCCTGCAGAAATCACTGGTAAAGGAGATGGAGAAAACAAAGAATTAGTAAAACACCTAGGAGGGAGAAAAGAAATGAAAAGGACAGCAAAGACGACATAAACACTTTCGCCAAGTCTGTGGGAGCTCATTGACTTTAGCGAATAGCTTCTTGCAGAAGCTGATTCCACAGAGTCACTGGGGTAGATAGGAAGGTGTACTGGGTTTGTGTGGCAAGGTTTTGGTAGCGGGGGGGCTACAGGGGTGGCTTCTGTGAGAAGCTGCTAGAAGCTTCCCCCATGTCCAATGGAGCCAATGCCAGCCAGCTCCAAGACAGACCCGCCACTGGCCAGGGCCGAGCCATTAGTGATGGTGGTAGTGCCTCTGGGATAACAGAGTTAAGGAGAGAGGAAAAAAATTAAAAAAAAAAAAAAAAAGGAGCAATTGCAGTCAGAGAGAGGCGTGAGAACATGTAAGAGGAACAACTCTGCAGACACCAAAATCAGTGAAGGAGGGGAGGAGGTGCTCCAGGCACCGGAGCAGAGATTCCCCGGCAGCCCGTGGAGAAGACCATGGTGAGGCAGGCTGTCCCCCTGCAGCCCATGGAGGTTGATGGTGGAGCAGATACCCACGTGCAGCTTGTGGAGGACCCCACACCGGAGCAGGTGGATGCCTAAAGGAGGCTGTGACCCCATGGGAAGCCTGCACTGGAGCAGGCTCCTGGCAGGACCTGTGAGCACTGCAAAAAGCATCACCCCTGCCAGCTCCTTGGTATCTGCCCAAGATACAATGGCAGAAGGGAAAGTGTGCCTGTGCTTCAGCAACCTCGATGCAAACTCCAGCCCACTTCACACCTTAGCTCCATGCCTTCACTGGTTTAAAAGACCACATTGCTCTACTCACTAGAGATGTGGAGGCATGCTTTCCACCCTGTCTACATTGCTCCCTGCACAGTGCCATCCAACAAACATCTGTACCTGGCAGATGTGGGGGTACACACAATTATGTATCACCATTAGGTCCACCAGAGCACTGTGTGTTCCTGTGTTTCCAGGAACAGGTTTCACAGATGGCAGATGCACTGGTATAATGCCATCACATGGTGAAGGCAGGGAGAAGAGGGTAAAGGCTCTTCAGGGACATGGCCACATCCCTACCATGTGGTTTAGGTTGTCCCCACACTGGGATGGACAGGTCTCTTGGGGAAGAGAGACTACAAGTCCCTTTCCTGCCCCAGGCCAGGCTACAGCTCCTCACACTTTGCTTTTCTTCATGAGGAATAGGCTGACAGCAGAAATTTAAAACATGCATAAAAAGAATTGGTTTTTCCAGTAGATTGGCATACCTGTGGTCAGGGGGGATTTGGGAAAGCAATATATGCACGTGTGCGTGAGTACATGCACATACAGTCTTGTAGGGACTGAGAATTACATTTCCAGAATTAAAATGGGAAAATGTGACTCCATTTAATGATGGTCACCAGTTTTGCTCTACATTTGTAGATAAACCTGGGTAACCAAAAGACATCTTCACTTGTATTGTTAAAGACTGTATTGATCACGATCTGTGGCAAGTTCGGAAATAAATCCCCATACAACACGATGGATACTTACCTCTGGATTGCTCTTACCTTACCAAGTTTCAACAAACGTACTGATGTGTAAAGGTACTTAGTGGCTAGTTAGATGTTTATCAACACAGTATTTAGGCAGTACTGTTGGGTTTTTTCCCAGTTACAAGTTGTACATTTGTTTCACAGTGTTTCCACTGCTTGTATGACTGCTAAAACTATATATTCAGGATAATGAGGATTCTAGTGGGTTTGAAGTGTTATTTAAATGCTGATTTCAGAAGTACTGTTCGTAACCTCTGTTAGGTCTGCAGAGAAAGCACAATTTCCAAGAAGTTTGTATCAGTGCAGATCTATGAAGCTTTGTTGAAGCAATGCATTCAGAGCAAAAATTTGCGACTCATTTGACTAGATACCCACAAACCACTGATCTCACTAAAAAGTAACCTGCAGCACAATAAACTGATGGGCACAGGAAAGTATCTCAGTTAAATGCGAACCCTAAAGCCCTTTAAGGTTCTTTTTCTCGTTTCCTGTCATTGCCCTTTGAAGTTTGAATGTGTCGTGGTTTAACCCAGCAGGCAGCTAAAACCGCCACAGAGCTATTTGCTCACTCCCCCTCAGCAGGATGGGGGAGAGAATCAAAAAGAAAAATAAAAGGTAAAACTTGTGGGTTGAGATAAAGACAGTTTAATAGGACAGAAAAGGAAGATAATAATAACAATAATGATAAAAGAATATACGAAACAAGTGAAGCACAGTACAATTGCTCGCCAATCAAAGCCAATGCTCAGCTAGTTCTCGAGACAAACTGCCTCCCGGCCCACCTCCCAGTTTTATGCAGAGTGTGATGTCATATGGTATAGAATATCCCTTTGGCCAGTCTGGGTCATCTGTCCTGGCTGTGTCCCCTTCCAGCTTCTTGTGCATCCCCAGCCTTCTCATTGGCAGGGCAGTATGCGAAGGTGAAAAGTCCTTGACTGCTTGGCCACAACTAAAATCATCAGTGTGTTATCAACATTATTCGTATATTAAATCCAAAACACAGCACTATACCAGCTATTAGAAAGAAAACTAATTCTATCCCTGCTGAAACCAGGACAGGAGGAAATTTTCCACGCTCAGGTTGGTTTCAACCCAACTCAAAAGTACTTCTGCAAATGGAGCAGTAAGCCTGCTCCTGCATGGTGGGGGTCAGGGAATGAATGAATCTTTGCTTCTGGTTTTCTAAAAAGCCAAGCTCTGCAGCCAGGTATGTGGCTGGGCTGCTGGATGACATCATGTAAGTCACTCCATCTTTCTCTGCTTCAGATTCCCACCTGCCTGGAAATCAACTGACCAAAACACTTTGAAATTGTCTGGTCAAAATCCTTGAAATAGCTGGGTATTATTTTCATAAAAAGAAACATAGCCCTGTGCATATGCCATGGGGCCAGAGCAAGGAGTAGTACAGCAGGTCCTACCCTGGCTCTGACACCGCCTTCCTCTGTAGCTCAGCTCACCCCACTTTGCCTTCCTTTCCTATGTCTCACGTGGTATTCACTGCATATTTGTTAGCCCTGATGCACCACCTACCAGAATACTGTGCCAAATCTTGCTGTCTACCATGTAAGGAAGACTCTGAATCAGAGAATTACAGAAGGGCTGAGGTTGGAAGGGACCTCTGGAAGCCATTTCGTCCACCCTCTCTGCTTAGGCAGGGCCACCTAGAGCCGGTCACCAAGAATCACGTTCAGATGGGTTCTGAATATCTCCAAGGAAGAAGACTCCACCACCTCTATGGGCAACTTGTGCCAGTGCTCAGTTACCCTCACAGGAAAAAAGTGTTTCCTGATGCTCAGAGGGAACCTCCTGTGCTCCACTTTGTGCCCATCACCTCTGGTTCTGTCACTGGGCACCACTGAAAAGAGCCTGGCTACGTCCTCTTTCCACCCTCCCTTCAGGTATTTGTACATGTTGATGAGATCCCTCTGAGCCTTCTCTTCTCTGGACCGAACAGTCCCAAGCTCTCTCAGCCTTTCCTCATAGGAGAGATACTCCAGCACCTTAATCATTTTTGTGGCTCTTCGCTGGACTTTCTCCAGTAGCACCATCTCTCTTGCACTGGAGAGCCCAGAACTAGATGAACATCTATGAATACCTGAGAAAAAAGCCATGATATGTATAAAAGACAAAATAACTTCCCTTAGAGTTAGACACTTCAGGAGTCTACTGGTTAGTTTACTAAGGAGAAAGATAAGGGTGAAGCTTGATCACAATTTTTAGGGACCAAAATAGGGAACACAGCATTATTAAAGTGCTTGTCAATTCATCAGACAAAAGTGTAACAAGACCAAATGACCCAATTTGAAAGGGGACAGACGAGAAGTAAAGTGCAGTGCAATTATTTGTTTAACAATGGCAGCAATTAGCTGCTGGAAAATTTACCAAGTGTTCTGGTTGATTCTCTGTAGCTCGTGATTAAATCACGATCGGATTTTTTGTCATCTTTAAATCTTGTTCCAGTTCACATAAGTCCTAGAGCCTGTGTCATGCAGTAAGTCAGACAAAATTATCACAATGGTCCCTTCTGGCTCTATCATTTCTATCTTTTATATGAAATGATATTCGCTGTTCTGATGATTAGGCAATTAACATTGCAAAATACCAGAACATTCCTGAAATTCAGCAGTGCTGAACACCTTGAGTTAGTCTTTGCCTCAATCTCAGAACAGAACTCTGAATACAAAATCAGCACTGTACCTGTCTGTGGTGGGTTGACCCTGGCTGGAGGCCAGGTGCCCACCAGAGCCGCTCTCTCACTCCCCTCATTCACTAAACAGGGGAGAAAAGGCATAACGAAATGCTTGTAGGTTGAGATAAGGACAGGGAGAGATCACTCACTAATTGTTGTCACGAGCAAAACAGACCGAACTTAGAGAGGGAATTCATCTAATTTATTACTAGGCAAAACAGAGTAGAGGAATGAGAAAATAAAATCAACTCTTAAAACACTTCCCCCCCACCCCTCCCATCTTCCTGGGCTCAACTTCACTCCCAGCTTCAACCTTCCCCCCTCAGCGGCACAGGGGGACGGGGAATGGGGGTTACGGTCAGTTCATCACACGGTGTTTCTGCTGCTTCTTCATCCTCAGGGGGAGGACTCCTCTCATCGTTCCCCTGCTCCAGCATGGAGTCCCTCTCACGGGGTGCAGACCCTCAGGAGCAAACTGCTCCAGCGTGGGTCCCCCACGGGGTCACAAGTCCTGCCAGCAAACCTGCCCTGGCGTGGGCTCCCCTCTTCACGGGTCCACCGGTCCGGCCTGGAACTTGCTCCAGCGTGGGCTTCCCACGGGCCACAGCCTCCTTCAGGTGTCTCCACCTGGTCCGGCGTGGGGTCCTCCACAGGCTGCAGGTGGAATCTCTATACCCCCTCATCCTTCCTCCATGGGCTGCAGGGGGACAGCCTGCTTCACCATGGTCTTCACCACGGGCTGCAGGGGGATCTCTGCTCCGGTGCCTGGAGCACCTCCTCCCCCTCCTTCTTCACTGACCTTGGTGTCTGCAGAGTTTCTTACATCTTCTCACTCCTCTCTCTTGCTGCAAAAGCTCTCTCTAACTGTTTTTCTTCTTCTTAACTATGTTGTCACAGAGGTGCTGATGGGCTTGGCCTTGGCCAGCGGCGGGTCCGTCTTGGAGCCGGCTGGCATTGGCTCTGTCAGACACAGGGGGAGCTTCTAGCAGCTTCTCACAGAAGCCACCCCTGTAGCCCCCCGCCCCCCGCTACCAAAACCTTGCCATGCAAACCCAACACACTGTCTCTAACACAAGCCAGAAATGAGACAAAGAAGAATTTGGTGGCTTAAATGACAGTTTGGTGTATCCAGCCTACCTCAGTTGTGTGTTAATCATTAGTAGTATCTGTATGCTAAACACAGGCTGATCTCTATCAGCCTATAGAAATCTCTATACTCCTGACCATGATCAAGTGTGGCAGCCAGATTTGATTATAAGAAACTGAAGCATCTCTAGACGAAAAGTGTTACGGGGTTCTTTGTCCTAGCACAACTGTTCAGAGTGAAGAGGTTCACATTTACTCTGCAGAGAATTCCTTAAAAAAAATTTCTTTGAATATAGCTAGGAGCTGGAATAAATTGACTAGCAGAGGTCAAGTTGCTGCAGCAACGATGTGTTTGGCTTCTAGACAGAGTCTACCAGATGTACCAAGCAAGAGCAACTTTTCTGAAATAGCCTTGATAATAGGTTTCTGAGGGAGATATCCCCTTGAAAGCAAAGCGTTCTGATGTCATTTACCAAGGTATGCCATGAAAGGACAGGAAGACATTAGAGAAGGAAATAAAACATATGTTAATCATCTGCAATTCAATCACTTTTCTGTATAGCTAGGAAAGGAATAATTTTGTGTAACGCTAAGCACAAGGCTGTGACTCTTTGTAGACAGTCCTTGAACTGAAACAATAAAGAAAGCAGCATGCTGTTTGTCATTCTATTGCAGCCCTTGTGAGAGCCAAAATAAGCTTTAGCAAAGTTCATGCCTAATTTTCAGACTTGGCTGCTATCAAGAGATCGAGGAGCCTGAAGAATTTCCCTACTGATAAGGTATTCTTAGTACCTTCATCTTACTGACCAGACCAAACCTCCAGCCCAGATCCAGAACCATCGCACTGTGGGGAGGTTTGGATGGCACATGACTGTGGATGGAGACCTGCTCATCAAGAATATGCCACCTTCTAAGCCAATGCCAAAATAAGCAGTTCCAGAGAGGACGTAGATTTATTTTACGGGCATGGAGTATAATGTTCTCAAAGCCATAGGCCATCCTGTGCATAAAGCCTGTGTCTTGCCCATTATAGTATGATAGAAGGAAGTGGGAGCCAAATGCTTGCTCCTGTTTGCAACCCATCTCTGTTTACACTTACAGGTGATGTAGATATGCTCCCGTGGCTTCTCAGGAACCGTGGACTCTGGAGGTCTCACAAGCTAGTCAGAATGATACCTGGTAAACCCATGAACACATCTTTCTTTTGTTTAATTTGGTGCATATCACCACTCATTGGAGCTAGTGGCACTGGTATAAACAACCACTGCCAAGGACAGCTGCCACCTCACTTAGAAATGGTTTCTCTATTCCTCCTGGCACCCTGGTTTAGAAATCCTCTGCTTACCCTGCTTCCAGATACACACCCAGAGGCACAGGACAGCAGTAAGCTCATTGCTCCTCCTAGCCCATTTCTAAAGTCCCTGTTCTTCATTTCTTCAGTGAACACCCAGATCTAGCCTGAAGTTTTTGGAAGATTACATAGTCCCTAAGTACATCAAGATAAGAAGTGCAGTGCCTCAGCAGGACCAGCTCATCCCCACCTCAGTCAAGGCTGGAACCAAGTCCCTTTGATGACAGGCATCATTTTAGCTCATTTGCTACAGCCAAATGACTTTAAAAATTACATAACAGGGTGAGAAAAGATCTTGAAATTAAAATTTAAACCGTGTTTGTTTATAAGCTGAGCAAATAGCAGTATTACTTGCTGCGTCTCAAAAACCCTGCTAATCAGCACACAGACAGCTATATCGAAGTCCTTTCCCCTCACACACACCATCAACTCTTCTCTTTCTTGCCCTTGACATCACTTGTTTTACTTGCTCCATTACATCTGCTGGAAATTTTTGAAAAGTAAAGCTTGAAAAAGGATGAAATTAAAAAAAAATTTTCACTAATATATCATCCTAAGTCAATAGAAGAAAGTCAAGAAGTGAGGGAAGCTCACACGCATGCACACATCCTAAAAACGTAAGTAGAAGAGGTTCTTTCTTACTTCAGCTGAAATCCCATTAGTAAGTCTGCATATAAATGCAGAAACTTTGAGACCAGCCCATTGTGGGTGTGCACACACATGTATCAGCTGAAAAAAAACCAGCTGTGGTCCCAAAGCAGAGCTGGCCCTCAGTGCACGGGCACCACGCAACCCTCCCCAGCAGGGAGCCAGGGCGGCATAGGAGAGCCCGGAATTGTCCTGACAAAAGGAAGAAGGACACAGTAGGGACAAACACACAAAGCACGACACGTAGGCAGGAGCACATCGGGCTGGGCAGGAGCTGCTGGGTGGCAGTGCAGCAGAGCACGGGCTGGTGCTCGTGGCACTCACAAGCAGAGCATGAGTCCATGATGTCTGGCTGGCACGAGAGCAGTGTACATTATGCAAAAATATATAAGCACAGTGACTTTTTTCTTTTTCTCTTCTTCAGCTTATGTTGGACTCCTGTATGCATTGCTGTGAACTGCTGGTCTGAAGGCAAATACAGACCACCTGGGCATAACATAGGAGAGCACCACGAGTGGCCTAGAAAACACACCCTTCGACGGCAGGTTGCAAGCTGACTGAAGCGGGGCTGTTTTCCCAGAGGAAGAAAACACATGGTGGTAGAGGAAGAAAGGGTGTCAGCATTCTTCAAGTTCATCAAGGCAGCAAAGAGAAAGGGAACAATCTGTTTTCTATGTCCACAGGAGATCAGACAAGAGGAAATGGATTTAAATCATGCAAGGAAAATAGCTAGATAAGCAACTGGAAAACCCTGAGAGGAAGTCTTTAAGACAAACACCTCTGAGGTACATCCTATCCTGGGGCTAGCTACAGTATACTTCAACAATTACACCATTCAGCGAGCACAGACAATGTAAAACACACATACATACACATAGCATATACAAATAGGTATAGGTACACAATAGGTATATAAAGCATCAGCCGATGTCTGAAAAAAAGCACTTAGCCTAAAGTCTCAATTGCAGCATTATTTTGGTGAGGACCAAAGGTCAAATTTACAAGGTTCAAAGGGCATTCAGCTGAACCTGGTTCATTTTCAGGGAGAACTGGATGCCAAACTCTTTTCACTTAAAATCTCACATCCTTTCCCCCTCTGATTTTCCTTTTCCCTTCTAATAGGTGTTGTCTATGAATGCTGAAAAGTGTAGACAGTACCTAAAATAATCTGAGGTACACACGCTCCTACTAGGTATAGGTAAATGAGGGTGCCCAGTACATTTGCAGAAAGCCTGTCACACACTAGGGAATAGTCGTGTCAAACCCAGACCTTCTCTCCTTTTCTGTGCGGAGCGCTGGCTCACATCCAGTTCAGACAGAGTAGCTGAAAGTCATTTCTCTCTGATGTTGTTTAAAAGCCTAAATGCAATGAAATACTAGTCTGAGTCCATTTCCCAGTGAGCAAAAGTGTCAAAAAGCCACCATCAGAGCTGGATCTAATTGGCAGTCCCAGTAGGGAAGCGAGGAAATAGATAGACGGGGAGACGCAATACCCTGCCTCCTGTGGAACTTGTTACAAAACTGTCTGCGGCAGTGGCTCCAACTTTTGGGGCACTGAATTTTTTTTGCTTCCCACCCACATCAAAATCCCCCCACACACACTCTAATATGGTTAACCAGACACTTCACTGAGATGTTCTGCCTCTTTCTCTCTCACTGGCTTTTTTTTGCCAATGAAGTGTTGTTGCCATATGAAAAGTCACACCATGGATCTATATTCTTGACTGATTATATGCAATATCAAATGCTTGACCCCATGCCAGACTCATGGCCATTCTGGCCTCAAGGCTGCCATGGCTGCGTTTCAATATATTTATCCTTTTTACTATATACAGAAGCATATAACTCAATTGAGCACAGACTTATAGGGTCAAACGTCATCAATTCTGCAGCTGAAGCCTTACCTCCCCACAACTCACTCCCATTACAGTGAAACAAACACAAAATCAAACTCAAAGTCCTGGAAGATTGGCTTGATAACATGACCACAAAATCAGATTATTTGGCTAATCATGTTTGCTAAGGAGCTTTGTGTGAATTTTTGGCACATGTAACACTGAAGAACTCGTGCCAAGATAGCCCACAAGGCATAGGTAAGTAGTGCTGTAGGTAGTCCCGTAGTCAAGTTGCCAGCCTAGGAAACCTGGTTTTGCTACTGTGGTTTAACTGCTACACCACAGACTTCCTCTGGGAAAATGGACAAGTCCCATTGACTGCAAGGAGGTAAGAATTTCACTTTTTTCCCTTTCTTTCCAGGCTTCACTTTGCAGAATTACCCTATTCCAGGCACTTCAGAGGGCAAATCTTTTAAAAAAAGGTGCTCAGATACAAGAGTGACGAGGGACCATGATTAGGTACCACCAGCAGCTAGAGAAAGCATTACTTTATTTCCAGCAGTTATCTACAGCTCTCCATTAACGTCCACTGCCCTGTGTATCTGTGCTAAAACAAGTAGTGCATATTTCCCTTCAAGAGCTTACAGGAAGAAATCGCTTATTTTACAGCATCCATCGTTAGAAGGTTTCTGGAGTCTTCCCAGTAGTAATAACAAAAAAATCACAACAGGCTCATTTTCCTCACTAATTTTCCTCCCAAGGCATTCAGAAGTATTCTTCTGCTGGTCTGTGCAGTTGAGTTTATTTCCTCGTCCCCCTTTCCTCTCCCCTCTCTTTCCCTGTCCTCTTTACTTATTTATATTTCCTCACCTTTACATTTTTGTCCTCCTTTTCACCTCCTGCTCTATAATTCATCGTGGTCTGCAGGGAAACTAAGTCAAAGCAGCAAATTTTATGTTTCGACCTGAGCACAACAAGATTGGTTGCTCTCATCTCTTCTGAAAATGAGTTTGAAAACTTTGGTCTTGCTGCCAAAACCACCCTGTATATGAAAAGAAGCCTAAAGCAGAACAGTGGCAAGAATGGGCAAAGAGCAAAATAATAGAGGGTCACTGACAACAGGTTGCTTCTGGGCTCTGATGTGGGCTCTCCCACCATCCAGAGCTGGGAGATGGCAACACATTTAGTATAGACAAAATTTAGGCTCTGCAGCAGCATTTGGCCAAATAAAAAAATCCCAAACTTTCTACACCGACAAACATACCCCTTTACACATCTTTTCTAGGCAAAAAGAGATACATGGCACTCACAAGACCATCCCTGGCGAGGGAAAGGGTGGCAAACTTGTCCAAGAACATGTTGTAGGAGGTTTGCCCAGGAAGGGTCTGGGTGGCCATTTTAGACGCCTTTCTTGTTAAGCAAATGACAAACCTCCATTGGAGAGAGGAAACAGCGGCAGGTCGCTTTGTAGGCAAGCACCAGGCCAAAAGCAGGAAGGTGCCTGGACAGGGAAAAGCCTAAACAAATAGTTCCTCAACAACCTATTAATAGAAATGTATCCTCAAAACCTGTTCAGATAGCTTCAAGTAAACACATTTGGAGTGAGGAGTATTTGTACAGATAATTAACAAATTACACAAAAATCAAATACATGCTTTCTGTAAATTCAGTTCTGTTACTAACCTACATAACAACATCAACATTCTGCACCATATATTAAGTTCTGCACAAAAAAAGGGAAAAAATATAGGCCGCCATCAGATTCCTCTCTGTTTCCTCCTCGGTTTTTGTAGTACGCTATTAGGAAATGATGTCTCTTTTTGCCATTGTCATTTTGCTTTTCTAGTTCCTTGTCTTTACTGTGGACGGGACAGCTTTGCATGACAGCAGTGACTGATGACGTCAGCAACTGGTTCCAAAAATTTGATTTCTCTATTTACATCCCTGGCTTTAAAGTCCTGTAGTAACTGAAAAAATAATAAAAACCCCAGCTAAATTAGCATACTGAAAACTTGCACATAATCCTATTTATGCAGAAAGGCTTTTCTTACAGCATTTTGCAAAGTTCCTTTCCAGTTGCTAATATTTTAATAAAATACCTTTAGAGTCCACTGGGAATTAGACATGGAACTTCTCTAAGTGCAGGGTAGTAGGATGCAATAAATATGCCAGAACCTTTGCAGCTCTGGTCTTTTTACTATTTCTTTCCCTTTCAAAATGTTTTGGTTAATTTCAAGCCTTGCACCTGTTTCAATTACCCATTTTACTGATTATATTTTCTTTATCCCAGCTAGAGCCGAGGCCTGCTTTGCTTTACGCTCCTCAGTGACACCACTTCCATCAAGAATGCTTTAAGAGATGAGCACTTTCCTTGGCAGCAAAGAAGCAAACCATGACGTGTTTCACACAGAACGCTGCCTCAAAAATAAAGAAATAAAAGAACTCACCTCATATTTTATCCAGCATCTTCTGAGTCTCATCAGAGGAAATTAAAAAAGAAATTGGCTTCTTGAGAGGATAGATCAGACACCTTAAGGAACAGCTGCAATTTGTGTTTCTGAGAAATGAAAATTGAAAAGCAGACTAAAGTGGATACTGGGTGATTTATAAACCGCCTTTCTCCATTCCTTCTGAGTGTCAGTACATTCAGTAGATCATCAATAGCACCATCTTTAACATATAATTTTCCAAACGAAATTAAACAGGCAGCTCCCTGCCCCACTTCCTTCCCACCTCACGCAGAGCACAAGGGTGTTCGGAGGACCTTGCAGCCCCTGCTTGCACGGCACGAGGCACGGTTCCTGCAAACACGCTCTGCAAATCTTGTAGCCCCAATATAGTATGACTGTCACCGACTGCTGTAGCTGTTAGGGCTGTTTGCGCCAAAAGCTCGAGAGCTGGTTGCTCATGAGCTCATCCAAATGCACGAGGCTCGCTCGTGAGCAAAAATATTCAGTGTTACTCCTTGACATTTTGTTGTTTTAGTAATCTAACCCCTTGGAAACTATATCAAGATCTATAAAGCCATTCCGCTTTTAATCGTAGCAGATATGAATCACTCTGTCAGTTAACACTAGGTGCATAAATCGCTGGCAATGTGGATTTATGACACCAGGACGTAATTCACCAGTATCAGCTCTTAAATTTGATTAGAAATATGGGATTTGAGAAGAACGGACTTACATAGCTGGTTGCAATTTGAGTTGTGACCTTAACAAAAAAGTCAGGGACCGAGGCTCACAATCTGCCGGCATGCTTAAGTAACAGTTTCACGTTCACCCTGCTCAGATTAATTGCTTCTTTAATCTGCGAACGCTGACACACATGCGCAGCTGTGCACGCTAATAGGGAGGACGGCAGCCGAGGCTCTATCAAGTTTCATTATATCCTGCGTGCTTAATTGTCTTCATCACTGGAAACCATCATTTTATTTAACGGTTTAAATACGGCAGAAATGCCATAATCACATTTAAGTGTTAGAGACATCTATAAGCAAACAGAAATGTTTTTAAGAGGAACACATATAGCACTGCTGCATGGATTTGATTGCCTAGTCCAGGTAGAAAATTCTTCTGCTCGTCCCTTGTGTCTGTAACCAAGGCAGGGTCAGAGTCCGTGATAAAAAGTTTTTTGATTCATTCAGCTTAGCCTGGTGACACTGGCACGCTGGGTCAAGTGCACTGTAGCTGACTGTAATTGCAGATATTAATGAAGCTTTGAAAGGGATTCAAAAATTACTCTAAATGTCCACACTGGCTAGAAACTCATTTTGTTCTCGTATAAACATGCCAGATCATCCAAAAAGTAATTCAGCTACTTGGGTCAAAACGTACAGATAACACTTGAGCTCTTTTATGGCTTATACCTGTGCCAGGCTTTTCTCTCCTTGGCTCATTATCTTGCTCTCCCCCTCTCATTTGATGGGGGAGCCTAGAGAATATCAGAGCGCTGCATCCACACACCGATGCTGCCATGCTTTCTATTACAAAATTCAAGTTTGCAGACGCACACTACAGCTGGCAGTGTTGTGGGGTCAAACAATGGCTCCACACCAAAGCGTTGCAAGTAAGACATTAGGTCCCAGCCTTGGAGATATGTCAGATTTGGGTTTCCCCTCTTCATAATAACCTTCTCAAGTGGGTGGATTTTGCCTATCAGAGACCCACAGGGTGTTAGAGCGCAGGTGCCTTCACCTTTCCCCCAGCACCCCTCCACTCTGCTCCTGCCAAGGTTGTTGCTCTGATCACTGGCCTCGGTGATCCCATGGGTCACAACCTTCTGCCCAAGTGCCCTTTCAAGATGCTTCGTTTATGGATAAAACAGGTAAAACCAACACAAACAGACCATCCCGACAGCAGGCATTGAGTGGCCTGGGCTAAACCACAGCTCCCTGGGGGCACTCCATGGGGTTACAGCATCTCTTTAACCTGCCAGTACATCTCTGTGGTCAGTCTGCCTCATCACCAGAGTGGCGGCCCAGCTACCCAAGGAGGGGGAATGGAGGGGCAGGTTGGGCTTGGGCATCTTGTCCCACTCGGGCTGTGCCAGCCACCAGCCACACACTTATGGAGAGCAGAAACTTATACCAGCTGAAATCCTTCTTCAAGTCAAGAGGACTTCTAGTACAGCCCAAAATTTCACTTGTCAGTGTGAAAGTGTGTCTTTTTCTAAAGAAACCAGGCAGATTGCTCAGCAAATGCTCTGCAGAAAGTCCCTGGGGTGTCGCGGTGCCACGTGTCAGCCCTCCATCACCTCATCCCGGTGCCAGCCCTTCTCTGCGTGAGGAGCTGAGAATGGAGCTGTTCTCCTTATCCCTGCTTTTAGTCAAACTTTGAAGCACCCAACCGATACTAGTCTATCAACTTTACAGTTATTTAAAGAGAATCTGTCAGTTTATTATTAATAGTAGCAATTACATTATAGCAGTTAAAAGACACAAGTGAGATTGGGAACATACTGCAGCTGGGGTTAGGGATCTGTTCAGGCCCAGCCTGTGCTAGAAGAGGCTTTCAAGTGTGATTATATGGGCAAACCCTTCTAGCTGAGACCCGAGATACATCTTCTCACAGTACGTGGCATAGATATGAGCTCACTCTGCCAGCCACCCATCTATAAGCTGAATGGCCGCAGAGCCAAACTTTAGCTAATACACCCTTCCTCTCAGCAATATCTATTGCCTTAGGTTTAGTGAGGCACTCATCTATCCACGTCACTTCTGGTCATTTCGGAGCTCGAGGCAGAGCACACTGACATTTGTTTTCAGCACAGCACTCAGGTAATACCACTCCCTCATTTCTGCAGGAAAAACACCACTTCCCCAAAAGAAAGTAGATAACCAGCAGAAAGCCACACTTTTTTTTGCCCATATAGCTGCATCCAAACTAGGGCTTTACATCATCATGAAAACATTACTAAAATAGCTCATCTTAACAACATTATTTTACTGTCAGCAACT
Source organism: Grus americana (assembly GCF_028858705.1). NCBI lineage: Eukaryota > Metazoa > Chordata > Aves > Gruiformes > Gruidae > Grus > Grus americana. The sequence continues at coordinate 8,959 of NW_026561404.1, read as the reverse complement.
CCAAATGTAGGTCTGCGCCACTGGGAGAGAATTGTCTTCCTAAATAGGCACTGAAGAGTTCATGCTTTAAACGCTTTCTCAAAGAAGGGAAACTGAGGCAGAAAACAATTGAAAGACTCCCCCAAGGTCACACAATACATTTATGCAAAACATGACCCCACCTGCATTTTCATCCATGGCGCAGATGCCACAGAGGTAGCAATTTAATAAGCTACGAGCCCCATCTGTTCATTATTGTCTCAACTGGAGATTGCCATCCCCAAAGCTGAGCCACATTAATTGATTATATGAATGCTCCTGGTTTGCCCCAATGCAAAGGCAGTCAATTTAATTTAAATCCTTGTTGGAGGAGATTTCAATTTGCTGGCTGACTTTATGCTGAAGTAGACAAGGAGCACTCACGTAAGTTTCATAACCCACTCCCGCTACGTCTGACAGAGCGCATCTGTCCACCTCCTACCTCTCTGGCAATTTTTAAATCAAAACAAACAAAATGGGAAATGAGCAAAAAGGAGAGTTTTCTTGTGGCACTACCCAGAGCTTTGAGCTTAACAGAATTTAAGCTAGCAGAATTTCCCAAATCTAATAACATTTCTTCAGTCTGAACTTTTCCCTGCTCTGAAGTTTCTCTAGTTTGCTTTCCAGCATCATGTATTTTTGCTTTCTCTCCATATTTTAATCTGGGTAAAGAAAACAGAATACAGTTCACATTTTTATTACAACTACCAGTGCTAGGCAGCAGTATCAGGGCCACAGAAACTATAGAGGAGGGAAAAGAGCTTTTAAAAACTCTAGATGCTGCATCCACTCTTTTTTGACATTTTAAGTCATCGAAATTTCAGTAGTGATATGAGAGGCTGCTTTATTTTTCTCTCTTACCCTTTTCTTTCATTTTTATTAGTGGCTGGATTTTGATTACATTATGCCTGACAAAGCCCAGCTGCCTTCACAAGTAACTGCATTATCATCAGAGGCAGCCACAAGTAAAAGCACTATGTATGTAAAGGGGTCACAACATTTACCGCTTTTTTTTTTTTTTTTTAATAAACTGCACAAGAAACCAATTCACCTGCACCCTTCTGCTGTTAAAATAATAGACTTGCAAACCCTTCCTGTGAGTTTTGTTCGTGGTAAAAAACCTACTTCTATGGAACAATCCACTTACCCACCAAAAATACATTTCCCTCTTCTGTCCATAAAAACAAGATCCTTTTTTGCACATTGGCCCTGTTCACTAAGGAAAGTATTTTTCAGTTAAAAGCCAGCATTAATTTTTAGCTCTTTGTCCTAGCAGTTACAGTCCTGCTCTGTTTGCATCAGAGATATTTTTCTTTTATTCTTGGAAAGTGAGAAAAAAAGATAAAAATTCCATCTCCCAAATGAAAAGACACCAGCATAGACACTTAAGATGTTTTGCTCAACTGCAGTGACATTACCAAGAAGTGCAACAGTAAATAAAGTAAGCAGATGTTCACAGGCAGCTGAACAAGGTGGTTTGAAGGTACCCAAATTACTGCAAACAGCCCATTTCTCTTTCTCTTCCACCTTCTACCCAATCACTTGACCGTAATGGCACTTTTGCTGTTCATCACTCTCTCTCTCCATCAATTTTCATTGCCCTCCACAGCTTCTTTATCACTTTTGTTGTCAAACCTACAACTACCTTTAGTTCAGATGTTTGCAATAAGTCCTGGCAATAGACATCTAACTCATGAAGAATGTAAATAAACTGGCTAGTTTTAAGAGGCACTAGGCGATAATGTATTTTTTCATATCCACAGATATAGCTAATATTTTCACATCTCTATTGGAAAACTGACATTGCACTAATACCCTCAACTCTGACCATTTGTCTGTCCCCTCTGCACTATTTTACAAAGTGAGCACATTCTAGTGCAGTAAATAAGAACCAAACCACCACGTGACTTAAAACAGTCACCAGCAAAGAAAAATTTTCAGCCATTCCCTTTTCGCACTCCCTGCAGGCTGTTTTACTACAAACTGCCATTAAAAAAAAAAAAAAAAGTTTGATTTTAACTCTAAGCTTTGCTAAAAGGCACTGTAATGCTCCTGGGTTTAATGCTCATGAACAGAACTATTATAATTTTCAAAGATTAAAAAAGGGAGAGTTTTAGCTTCCAGAAAAATAAAGACCAAAACCGTTGCCTCCTTTTCTTTGCGATTTTGTGGTGGTGTTGGATTTTTATTTGTTGGGGGGGGTGCTTTTTGGGGGTTTTGGTTTGGTTTGAGGGGGGAGTATTATTATTTTTACACTGAATCAGCAGCATTGACTTCGGTGGAACGTGAGGTTTACTCCAGCACAAACAACAGAGGAAAATCAATCTCTTTCTGCAGATATGTCTAGTCCTCAAGTTGAAACCCGTGACCAGGAGTGCGCCCTGAAACAGAGCGCCCCATGAGCCACACACCCTTTCACCATGGTGCTGCAGCAAAGCCAAACTGGTGGTTCATTCCCAGCCCTGCTCCATCTACCCAGACTGAAAAAATAAAACCTAGGTCCACACCATGTGTAAAACAACGTTGGTGATGAGCGAGTCTGGCCTTATGAGAGACTACCAGATCCGTGTTTATCTGACATACATACCCAGGATATTTCAACTGTCTTTCCCACCAGTTGAAATTCTGGATGCTTTGGGGCAAAATCTCTAGTTTTGGCTGATGGCTCCACAGCCGTGCTATTCTCATCAACAGCAAGACATGATGTTGTTCCCGGCAGCCTGGACCATACAGTCACAAGCTGAAAGCACAGCCTCAGTTGACAATAAGGAGACAAATCTCTAGCTGCTGACAAACCTGGAGAAACACGGCCCAAGTACCACCAAAATTCTCAGAGACCAAATAAAAAGTTTAAAAAAAAAAAAAGTTTCAGCTACCATTTACTGTTCTTGAGAGGCAGAGGGAAGAAAGGGAGGAACAGAGGGGAGAGCTCATTGCCTGGCACTGCGGTGCTCCTAGGATGTGGAAAGACAGACTCCTAAAGACGCACCAGGTGAAGGACGGGGTAGGAGCACATGCACATGTTCATGCAGGTCTCTTCTCCCTCTGCCTCTCTTTTACCCTGACCAAAATGAAAGGGTAAGGCAACCCCCAGCTGTCAGGGAGACCTCTGCGTGGCAGGAGCCCCTGTGAGAGTGATGGCCATATCCCTCAGCTCTCATAGCCCCTGTCCTCCAGCAAGAGCACCCAGCCCATGCACTTACACCCAGAGCCACCGCCTTCGCCTCCAAAACAGCCACAGAGGCTGTAATTAATTAACTGGTGGCAAAGAGGGAGAAGGAGAAAAGGGAGAGGACCAAGCTGGCACCTGAAGCCGTTTCCTTCAGAGAGGTACAGGGTGTCCCTCTCTCCTGACAGTGGCAGTTGTCACAGCAATTGCCATTGCTACACTGAGGCCACCTCGCAGGTGGCTGGTCAAGGCATCCTGGCAGCCCACCACACAACCAGCGTGTTTAAGCAGCACAGTCAGACGTGCACATTTGCACATACTTTAGCAAGCAGCCTGGTGCTGCTGCAAACCAGTCGTTCGTTACACCGGGTCAGCACCCACCAGTCTCCTCCATCCAGACAAGTGCTCAGACAAGTTATGCCTGAAGCGGTCACCATCATCTCAGATCGTGACAACCTGCAACTATAAACCAAGGCTGCCACTGTTACCACAGTGATGTACATGGGGGTCCCTCCCTCCCTACTTCCCCTCCCCTGAAAACACTATTTCCCTTCACTGCAGCTACTTAGGCACACCGATGATACCGGTAGTAGGCTGCGATGCAAAAAAGGAAAACATATTCATTACTGGGAAACAATGTTTACTATTTGCAATTTGCATTCACGTTTGAGAGTTCAAAATGGAAACGCAGTTCAGCCTCTTAGGGGTGCTGTCTCTCGCCATCCTTCCCTCTCTCTCCCTAACAGAGCTGCCAAGGAGGAGCAGCCTCCAGCATACCGTTGTGCTCACCCTGAGAGCAGGGCGCTGCAGAGCCAAGCCTTTCCCCCGCACTGGGTTACCTGGGCTCCCAGGGGACACCCACCCCAGTCCTGCAAACCTGACGGGGGAGAGGGCCTGCGTGGGAAGTGACCACAGCTGATGAGCGGCACACAACGGCCCTTTCAGAAACTAGGCTGCCTGTTTAAGACAAACAAGGTTACCTTCTACCACACCCTCCATCTTAGTTGGGCAAACTTCACCTGGTGTTACGTTTTAGGCACCCCACATATTTCACATTCCCAGTGTCACAGATTAGCAGCCACCACCGTTGTCTACATGCAAGCTTCTGCTTTCTGTTTTGTTATCAGACGCCTGCCGCTACCACCACCTGATTTAAAGACTGTCTGGTGCCAGCTGCATCTGTAATGCAGTCACTGGTGATGAATTGTGATGTCACTAGTGCTAGATCACAGCACCGCTGAAGGAATCAAGATGATAAAGGGGGAAGGACGCCTGTATTTACACACAAATGTCTTCATAATCAGCAGGGCCAGCAAAGGAAATAAAATTAGGCAGGAAAATAGAATTAGCATTATTTGGATGCTAACTGGAAGAAATGTGATGCTTTTAAACACTGAGTGTGTGTGGCGTTTCCTGGAAAAGGCTATTGCGCACTGACATGCTGGAGACAGGCTGGGTGAAGCAAGAAAAGGGAGGGCTGAAAAGAGGCTTGGGCTCCAGAGGGGAAAATACAGGTAGAGAGAGCATTGCTTTCTGCACAAAGGCTTTTACTTCAAGGAGAAGCAAGGAAAATGGAAAGTATCTCAACAGACCAAGGTGATTGAACATTGTTTGTTTATTCCAGAGAGGGCTGAAACTCGAGGCTCCATAGAACAGGCCCGCAAGAGTTCCTCCCTCCCCGCACACCCTCCCCCATGGCCTTGTGGAAAGGACACCAGCCTGGGGACTGTGCCTAAACTCTGTTCTTTCTGCCGCTTACGCTTTCCCCTTCCACCTCTTGCCTTCACTCTTTAGACCAGGATGTCCATGAGACAGAGGTGACGACTTCAAGCTGTCAGGCACATGCCCGATTTCACCTGCTTCTGTCATACAGGCACCGCCAAGGGGCATTTCCACCGGCATTTTTAAAATCCACACTTGACTGGCATCCATCATTCACAGCTCTCTGCTTCCTCCCTCACATCTCCCTCCAGCTCTCACAGCGCTGCCACTGCTGATCATAGGATCTTTGCTTTTGAAGGCGGCCTGGGGAGGGACTGCCTCCTTTTGGCTCTCTGGGAATACAAAATAATGACATGTTTTTTACTTTTGTGAACGGGAATCATTGAAAAGACACAGTGCTCCTGACAGCTCCTGGAGAAATGACGCCTCTGTGACAGGCTTCTTTTTAAAGCCTGGGCTCCTCCTGATGCCCATCTATGGTCCTTAGCATTATTAGATGTTTACAGCCATTTCAGGGATGGCAGGCTCCAAGATTTGAGTCTGCAGAAGAAACAGAGCTTTGCATCAAGCACTATCCTCTGTTCAGGCTGTACGATTTGGTTAAAACAAAATAATAACCATACGATCTGATACAGGAAAATTTTCCAGGAGCGCAGAGGTGCTTTTGAACAGCAGCTTCATGACCCTTAGCTTCAGGGGTATCATAGCACTAGCTAGAGGCTATAACTTTCAGAAGACCACCTAGCATTAGACTCTTGGCTAAATGTCTTGACATAGCTGCACTAACGGTTCTTTTTATGCATTTGTCTATGCAGCCAGTGGCACGCAGGATTTAGGGGTTCTGCCTTCTTTTTCCTATTCTGCTATGAATTTCCTGTGCTACTTGAGAAGGCCAGTTTATGTGCGTGTAGCTCATTTGCTTTTATTTTGGAGGCGAAGATGGGACTTTTCTGTCTCAGAGTCTGGTGCAGCAGCTGTGAAGCTGCTGGCTCAAAAGTGCTGGAGAAGCAATAAACTACCATAGTGAGACTCACAAACTCTCTAGGAATCCTTATCTACAGCCACCAAGCCTAATTTTGCCTTTTGATATTTCTGAACTGTCCAACTTGAAACAACCTAAAGGGAGCTGGTTTTCAGAAAGAGGTGCTTCTCATTCTCCCTCTGCTGAAACCAAACGTGTTGCACTAAATCAGCACCAAGGGTAGGAGCATGCTCCCACAGCCACCGCTCCAGGTTACTTGGAAAGCTTAAATCCTTTTCTAGTCATCCAAGTCATCCCCCTCAACCATGTCCCCAACCTCCACTGTTTCCAGCCCCAGGAGCTTTGCAGTAAAGGAGAACTGAGGTGAATTGCACCGGGAGGCGAGGAGCCGCCGTGCAGAACGCCCATCCTTCCCTCGGGCATCCAGCGAGAGCTCAGCACAGCCTGTCAGCACTGACCGTGCTTCGCAAGGGTGGAAAAACCGCACCCCAATGTGGAAAAGAGCAGCCGCTTCGCTGAGCCCCGCAGGAGCAGGGGTCTTTCCTTCTTGCTGCCAGTGCCACTCCACTCCCCAGGATTTCCAGGTCAAAGACACACGAAGAGACGGATTCAGAGGCTGCCAAACCGTTCGGCAGAGGAAGCTCAGGCTCCGTGTCCTCACTGTTTGCTCTGCCTCGCCCCCGCTTCAACCCAAAGAGCCGCACAGGCACCGCCGTGACAGCCCGCAGCCGCCGCCACAGAGGCTGGGCAGGGAGCCGCACGCCTTGCCCAGAAGTAGTGACTTTCCTGGCATTTAAATGGGAAGGGGGGGTGGGGGGAGAAGAAAAAGCAGCAGGGAAAGGGGGAAAGGCGAGTAGGGAGAAGCTGCGGAGAGCAAGGGAGAGGCGGGAGCGGGCTCTGTATGCCGGGGCTGCACTGTCACCCAGCGGCGGCGGGGCGAACGCCGGGCGCCCGGGGCACCCCCGGCGGGTGGGCAGGAGGAGCGCTGGGGAGCTCTCTGGCCCGAGGGATGAGCTTCCAAAAGATATGGGAGCCCCTTCTGGAAAACTAAGGGAGCTGTGAGTTTCTAATGACCTTCAAGGGAAAAAAAAAAAAAAAAAAAAAGAAAAGAAAAGAAAAAAATTTCCAAGCCTTGACTTCATTCCATACAGCCACAAGCATGCTTGTGCAAGTCACAAAATGGGAAATTTCTGGGGAAAGGACACATGCATTTCACTCTTTGTATTGCACCAGGCTTCATGGCGTGATATCTTCACTGGAGCTGATGGAGAAATTAAGCCTTTCTGGTGAAAACTCAGCACCTGTAGATGTACCCGGCTAAAAGAAATGTTTTCAGATTCACGTAACTGTTTTTTAAGGAGCTGAGAATACATCTGTCTCTTTGCAAGATAAGAAACATTTCACATTTCATTTCAAAAAGACAAAGTTAAATAGTTCTGCACAACAAGGGCAATGTTTCAATCAGAGCCCCAGTAATAGATGCTCTATGCTGAATAGTCTTATGTTGCAATGACAATATAATCAATTGATGGATGAGTTAAAATCTTTTAGGACTCACTCAAAACCCTCTATATGCAGTAGCGTAAGCTTGTCCATTTTCCAGATAGGCTGCATCCATCAGCAATAAGGGAAGGGATGGGGAAAGGCTTCTGAAATCATGAAAGATACTTTGAATGTATCAAGCTTTTCTTTGCTTTTCTCCTGTGCTTAATCTTTGCCACCCAATCCAGTACAGCCATTTGGTCTACAGAAGTATTTTGTGATATGGAGAAATTGTGCAGGAGGAAACCAGAGTATGGGAATTAGATTATACCCATAGCCCAGATCCACCTGGAACTGGCTGTTTTATGAAGCCAGAAGAGATCATGCAATTTCTCACCTTTCTGCTATGATTTTTCAAACTTATCTTAAAATTATCTTTTGTCCCACTTGAAACCCACCAGAACTGGAAAGGAGAGGCCTATACTAACACAGAGACTATCTTTCTGGCTAAAACCAGAATTCATTCATTCTAGCAGTACCTTGATACATTTGGCAGGCTTGTAAATTTGGGAATTAGACAAAACAAGTTCTGAACCTCTTTTCTTCCACACCAAATTAAACATCTGAGTTTTACCCACCACTGCCCAGCGCTGCAGTTAGCTACATAATTGCTGTTCCTAATGAGCTGAGGCTCTGCACATCTTGTCATTTGTATGGTTTTGTGCTATGGATACAAGGATTAGCAAGGATTTAGGATTTATATCTCATTTGAAAGATGAATAACTTACTACTTAATGTCTTCCAACAGTGGGAAAGTTAAGCAAAAGTGCCATGCACTACAGTGCCCTGTGAACTCCCATCACCAGAGAAAACTCCAGAGAACAAGCGGGTTTTACCTCTTGACCTCAAAATCATTGTATCTAGATCTGGTGAAGAGAGGGCTGAGGTGAATCCCAGAGTTTAGGAGGCTACACTGAGAACAGCCTCCCCCATTGCATGCCGAGGGGGGACTGCTGAAGAGCAAAAATGTCCCTGGAGGCAGCAGGAAACTTCCCATGTCCAGTGGGAGCAACACCTCTCGCATTCCTTCCCCTCAGATGTTGGGGCGGGAGCAAGGAAAACTCTCTTTCGTGCTTCCGTCAACTTCATCCAGCTTGAAAGTTAGCTGCACTGCCCTCACAAAATATCTAGCTGAGACAGTAGTACAAGAAGAGAGACGATTTCTCAAGCAGGCTGAAATTTCAGCCACCGCCATTCTCCCACACATTTGAACTCCCTTCTCCCCATTTATTTTCTCATTCCTCTCTCAAGCGCCGTGACAAGTCAGCTTTTTGTTTTTAGCACTTCAATTACTCCCTCACAGCACTTGAACTGTTGAGCCCTCCCACAAAATCAGGATAATGAATAATGTTCATCGTCTGCTTTGGTGTATCTGTTTCCCCCTCCCGGGCTTGCAACATGACTGGAGAGACACAAGCACTGACAGCTGAACAAATCACGCTGTCACGGAGGACAGGCACAGCAGTGAACCCTGGCAGCCTCCTCAGATGCTGCAGCCTGCTTTTCCATGTTTGGGGGTCTTTCTC
>NW_026561403.1:0-59169 GCF_028858705.1 Grus americana | reverse complement strand
TGGTTTCAAATTTGGAGGGTAGGGGGCAAAAAAACCCCAATTCCCAAAGCCTCGACCTCCCGTACAGATGCTGCCAGCTGCACGATACCTGCTACGACAGCCTCCTGAGATACCACTGCAACGCCAAGGTGCAGGGCTACCACTATGGCTGGCACGGCAGCAGCCCCTTCTGCAGTAAGTAGGACCCTTGCAAAGGGGGTGTCATCCCCTCCCCAGCTGGGGCTGACCCTGGGCTCCGCTCTGCCCGCAGAAGGCAGCTCGTGGTGCGCCCGCCTTTCCTGCGAGTGTGACCGCAGCCTGGCACTTTGCCTGAAGCGAAGCATCGGGAGCTACAGCAAACGCTACCGCTTCTACCTCAAGCACTGGTGCTGGTGATGGAAGCCGGGACACAGGGCTGGAGCACGCGCCTGGGTTCTGCGTCCGGATCTCTCTACGTCCCTGCCTGCACGAACCACGTTAGTGCTGCTGTAAATTTAATCAATGTGAAAATAAACAATGTGCTTGAGCCATCCCGGTCCTCTGTGAGTTGCTGCTGGGCAGAGAGAGAAATCCCTGTAAATACTCAACATCATCGTCCCCAAACACACCCCAAACTTTGCAAAACCTCTGCCTCGGCCCCTGCGTCACTCCAGGCTGCAGCCCACGGGGAAAGGGGGGGGGTTTGGCCGGCGAGGAAAGGGGCGTAGCAAAAAGCATTTTTGGGACAGACAAGTCATTTCAGCGCTTCCAGTTTGGAACCCAGGGGCAGCACTTTCCCTGGGAGGACGGGCTGGCAGCAAGGAAGTGGAGCCGGAGCGATCCGCGGTGAGGACTCCCACGTTCACCCCACTGCTGCGATGGGGCGGTTGCATTGCTGCCGCAGAAACAAAAATACGGGGCAGGGGGGATGTTGGGAGGAGGCAGTAGGCGTGCTGCTTTCTGCTGTTTTCCATGCCTGTGGATAAAGTGTCATTGCTTTAAGGTAAAAACTCAGCCGGAAAGTTGCAGCCCTGGGGGGACAGCTGCTCTGCTGCTGCAAAATGATGCCCTGGGTGCTAAAAGAGATGGGACGGGAGGTGGGAGATGCTCGGGTGGTGGTACAGCTTCAGGAAGCGTTTGCTTTCGGCCAAGAGGCAGCAACACAGATGCAAAGGGCATGGCTGCCTTCCTCCCTCCAAGTTTTGGGGCGATCTGACCTGATTTCAGAGGGACAAGGTTTGCAAGGCAGCGCCTGTCAGCTGGCCACGCTGCCTGGCTGAGTCTGTCCTCCATTTCTCCTCCCAGGCCTGGGTGAGAGGAACATGAAGGTCCTACTGATGCTGGTGGTGCTGCTCGCCTGCAGTAAGCACAGCCATTCCCCAACCCATGGATGGGAGCCAGGCTGCAGCCCCACATTGATGCCGGGAGCATCCCCAAACCCCCGTGCTCTCCCTGGGGAGGCCCCCAGCAAACCCCTCCTCTCCACCCTGGTTCCCCGGGCATTGTTTGTTTCTGCGTATAACTTGCAAAAATCACATTTTCTGGTCACTCTAGGTGCATTCACAGCTCGCGGGAAGCACCCGCGCAAGTTCGCACCGGGACTCGAGGGAAGCACCGTAGGAAATCTGACTGCCCACGGCTGTTACTCGGCATGGGGCAGCAGCGGCACACCGAAGGCTTCAATGGACCGGTACAGGCAGCACTGCCCGGGATGGCTAACACTGGCCCTGGGGTGGCTAATGCTGGCCCTGCGGTAACCCTGGGGCTCTTCCCACCCCGCTGGCAGAGCCCATTTCAGGTAGGTTAGAAGCATCCGCCACCGCGTTTCAGATGGGTCCAGGCTCTCCTTCTCACTGCAGGTGCTGCCTGCTCCGTGCCTGCTGCTACGCCAAGCTGGCTGCACGGCGGTGCCGCGTGGGACCGATCCAGCCCCCCTCGGTGCCCCAGGCAGGAATCCCCACCTGCAGTGAGTCCCCGCACTTGCGGTTCAGGATCTCTCTTTCCAGACCATCTCTGTCCTTTGTGGTGCCCTTTTTAGAGGCAGCTCCCTGGGGATGTTCCCAAAAAGGAGGTCTCAGGTGTGTTTTTTCTCCGGTCCCTGCAGGGTCCGGGACCTGGTGCCAGAGAGGTGCCTGCAGATGTGAGCGGGCAGCCCAGCTCTGCCGGATGCGCAGCCGGGGGCTGCTCCGGCGTCGCAGCAAGTGCGGGGACGAGCTGGGTGGTGTTGAAGCAAAAGGGCTCTTTGCAAAACCACGTCCAGGCTGATAAGCAGAGGGACGGTGCAGTGCCGGAAGCATTTCCCAGCCCTGGCAGGTCTCCTCGTCGGGGCTTTTTGGCTTTGACACGAGGACAACAACCCTCTCGTGAAGTTGCGTCATTATACACTGGATCCGAGGAGGAAGAGCAGCACAGATGCAATGTTTCAGCACAGAAAAACAAGGGAGGGGTGGACACCTGCGCCTTGTCGCTGTGAAGGGCGAGATGGAAACCAGCGCGAGCCTCTCTGCTAACACTCATTTCCCCTTGGCTCGAGCTCCCTGTGCAGCCTGTCAGCTCCCTCTGCTTTTTGCTTCACTGCAGATTCTCTTCTGTTGCTCCAAAATAAAACCAGAAAATGCAAAACATCAGGCCTCAGTGTGACGTGACTCAGCTGAGCCCAGCGACCACCCCTTGCAGGCAGCAGGGCGAAGCTAACCTCTCTGCTAGGTTTCCCATTGAAATACCCAGAAAAAAAAAAAGACAACTGAGATGCGACACATCTCCCACCGATGCCCATCTGCACCCCTGAACTTCCCCTTGCTTAGCTCCGAGCCTTCAGGCTCTGAAAATTTGCAGTTGCCCTGAGATAGAGATATCAAAGCCGGTGCAAAGGGCTGCAGGCAGGCACGATGCTGCGGGAGGGCTGGGCGCTGGCAACCTTTGCTGCAACGGGGTGGCCGGGAGCTTGCTCTTGCCTAACACCCAGTGCAGAGCAAAACAAATTTCTCACCAGAAAAGAATGTTTTGGCCCAATTCTGAAAAAACCCCGAGCACGTCCCCTGGGAAAAGGCAGGTCAGGCTGTGGCTGCTTCCCCCCCCAAGCACCGCAGCATCCCCACGGCGCAGGTTTCCTGTCCTGCAGACCAATTCAGTAGGGTCGACCCCTCCAGGAGGTCTCAGCGCTGCAAACCCCCATGGGGATCAGCACTAAAATACAGCCACAGAAACAGCAACAAAACACTTCTTCCCTGGATATCAGCAGCTGTAATTCCTACCCTGGCTTGCCCCAGAAGTCAACAGCACCAGGAAATATCCCTTAAATCAGCAATGCTTCCCTGCGGTATAACCCAGGCATCAAGCTCTACCATCCTCATCCAGCAACATTTGGTCCTGGGGAAGACGAGGAGGAAGGAGCGGGCAGCCCTTGCCCAACAGCTGCTGTTTGCAAGGCATAAATCAAGGATCAAATCCTCGCCAAGATGGGAGAGGGGCAATCAGGCAGACAGATTGCAGGCCAGGATGAGTTGAAACACAATCTCCCTGTTTAAATTTTGGGTGAATTTTAACTACCTATGTATTTGTCTGCTTGGACAGCTGGCTGTATGAATCCATTCATACGGAGGTCCAAGTGCTGATGTGTTGGCTCAGATACTGCACTCCCTCAGTACATTGCACGAAATTGAGCTGTAAAAGTGGTATTTTGCATATCACAAAAGAGAAACAAACTCCACATCCTCCCAGGGATGCGGGTTCAGCCCAGGGGGTGTGTGTTATTCCACTTTTGGAGAAGGGCTACTGCAAACCTGCCATGGGTAGAGGGGTTGGGGCGGGCGGTCTTTCACCTGGCAGCTCAGGCAGTTTGATGCACAAAAATAGACTTTATTCCCCAGTGATAAAAACTGGCTGCGGACTCAGAAAATATTGAATTATGGCAAGCTCTGGTTCACCTAATTAACTCACTGCCATCCCAAGGGTCTACGTAAATTGGTCCGGAGAGCTGATGAGGCAAACGGCATGTGCTAGATGGGGGAAGAGATTTTGCTGAGGCCTGAGCCGAGTTCCCTTTTCTCACCATCTCTCCGATTTCCACCCAAGTTGCATCCTTGTTCCCTGCCTCAGTTTCCCTATCAGTGATGGGGGGGATTTCCTCTCCCTGGCTGGGTGCCTGCCTGCACCGGGGTTCCCCATAAAGTGGTGCAGAGCTGTATGCACCTCAATCTCTGCCAGAAGAAAACTGCTAAGGTGTTTGGCATCATCTATTTAATTAGAGATTCTCTCCAAGCAAACAACATGACTGTCCTCTTTTTTCACCCTTCCATTATATGCCACTAGCATTTATTTTTTTTTTCCCCCTCACTCTGCTGCTTGCCTTATTTTGCTTCATACATAATCAGATATCAGAAACCTCGTGTGATGGTCCATGAGCGTTGCCTGCTCTGGTTTGAGAGCAAGACTATGCACAGCGCCCAGCAGGTATGGGGAAAGCGATGGAGCATCCCCACACGCAAGGAGCACCTGGGCGCTGACAAGCTCCTGCTAACAAGAAAAACCGGCATACAGTGCTTTTACTCGATCCTACCTTCAGCCGCAGCCTGTTCTTGGCTCACGGTGCTGCATCTCATCCGCTTTGGTAAGTCAGGAGGGGAGGATGCTTTGTACTGGCTGCATTTTCTCCCTGCCAGGTAAGTCACGATGGACACAGTAAGATATAGAATGGCATTTTCTAACCGAGACATCAAAAAACTAATAGTCACCCAGGAACAGAGCGGTTCCCATTCTCCCTCAAGTTGTCCCATTTTGTTCAGGGAGGTATTGGGATGCTGAGATACCCAGAGCCACACATGGATTCAACCCCAGTCTGTCCCACTCATCCCAGTCCACTGAAACCTCCCCGGGTGAAGGGCTCCCCCACCATAGGGCATCCTGCAGCCAGCGCCTCTGGCAACGCCGAGAGAGACTCGCACACAAAGCGGGACCGATATGGCGAGGATTGTCAATATTTGCCCACTTTGGGTTCTCCAAAGGAGGGGCCCCGTCGCATGGGTACAATGGCCATAAAAGCGACCAGCGGCACTTCGGGCTCACCCAAACACCGGAGCTGCCACCGCCAGGCATGAAGCTCTTCTGGCTGCTCCTCTGCCGTGAGTACCCCGCGCCAGCTCTCACCCCGCCAGATGATGCGGTGTGGGAAGCCCGGCACTCGCAATTTCTCCCCATAAACAATAAACTTGGGGAGGGTGAAAATACTCAGTTTTGGTACAGAAGGGTGGATGAGAGGTTGCTTTTCCCAATGCTCCTAACCCTCTGTCTCCAGTCGCAGGGCTGGTCCCCGCCAGCTGCAACGTGTTACAGTTTGGTGCAATGATTAAATTCAAGACCAAGAAATTGCCGCTGTCCTACAATGGTTACGGCTGCTACTGTGGCTTGGGGGATCCAAACAGCCGCTGGATGCGACTGACTGGTAAGTCAGAACCTGGAGCAGGCAGAGCGGGTGCGAAGGGAACGCTTGCTGCTGCTCTTGGGAGCTGCTGCACACCTGTGCACCTAACCTGGGCACAAACGCAAGATGTTTCTCATGGGGGCTGTGTACCACCAGATGTTCAGCACTGTGGTATTGTCCCCACCACCCCCCATCCTGCCCTGACCACAACTCTCGTGCTCCCAGGTGCTGCCATGCCCACGACTGCTGCTACAAGAAGTTGGCTTCCTCTAGCTGCAGTCCCAAACTGGTCACATACGAATACACCATCTCGGGAAGCCAGATAGTCTGTGGTAAGAGACAGCGCGGGGGCAGAGCCCTGAGGGGGAGGGCACAACCATCCACGCTCTCCTCCGAGATTTCCTTCACACCTTCCTGGCTTGGAAACCACATGCTGGGAAGGGGGTGGAAATGGGGGGAAAACACCAGGAATAGGATAAACATTTATTTGCTTGGACTATGGTGAAGTTTAGAGCTTGGAGACCTCCTGAAGAAGGGGGCTTGCTCTTCTCCAGGGGCCAAATATACAGGGTTTGAGGTGAGCCTCCCATCATGGATGGGGATCTGGCACTGCCACCCCACCTTCCCTAGAGCAAACCTGCTGTTTCAGGGTGAGTGGATTAAAACAAAGCACTTCACAGGGATCAAAGCAAATACGTACACATACACAGGCAGATAAAATAAATTAAACGGTCCATCCAGGGCCACGCATGGTTTGTAGCCAGGTAGCTCCATGCGCCAGAGGTAAAAGAACTACCTGAGACACCCAAACTCAGCATGGGGGCTGTGCATGCCATGGGGAGGGTCCAAAAGTCACCCCGACTCTCACACCCTTCACCCCACTCCATCCCACCCAAATTTTCTTCCAGGATCCAAGACTTGGTGCAAAAGACAGAGCTGTGAGTGCGACAGGCAGGCGGCAGAGTGCTTCCAAAAGACAGCCAGGACCTACCACAACCCTTACAAGAATTACCCATGGTTTCTGTGCAAGGGCAAAACTCCCTCCTGCTAGACATGTTGGGGTCAAAATTTGATGGAAACAGTCTAAATTGTGGGGGTTTTGCCTCCCCTGTGCCCAGGCTGGCGGCACCACAAAGACGTCTGGTGCCTTTCCCACAGCCGGTGCACAGGGAAAGCCCGCTCCTCACCATTAAATAAATCATAAAAATGAGGGAATCCCTGCAAATAAAAATACGTTTTCAAAGGCAATTTGTAGAGCATGTTCAATGTCCTGTTTGCGTTTGGGAATTGACGGTGGAAGGGGTAGGAAACAGCATGGAGCATTCACGGCTGGTTTTCTGAAGTAAATATTTATGCCTGCATGCAGTTTTGCATCTTTTTCTTAAAAAAACCCATTTCCCAGAAGTGACATTTTAGCAGCCAACCAGTAAATCTTAAGAGCTTTGGAAGAAAAAAATAAAATCACCAGAATCAGCGAGCAGCTGCCGCACCCTGACCCCAAACTCGGCCCCCTCTGGGAGCTTGGCTGCAACACAGCCCCATCTGACTCCTAACAACTAATTAAACAATTAATATTCACTAAAGCCAAGGGGGACCGTAGTGGTGGTAGTCTCAAGGGTTTGGGGCGGGGGGGGCTCTTCCTTGCACCCCACCTCCAGGAGGGGCTGGAGCTGGCCAGGCAGGTCTCCTCAGGCCACAGCTCCCTCAGCCACCTCGTCCCTCCACTGCAGCTGCACTCAATGCACAATTAGACCTAACGAGCCAGGGCTGGCTCATCTCCAGAGAGGTCTTCTGCACACCTGCCCAGCGAGGGGGGGTGAAAGAAAAGTGCTTCAAGGGTATTTTCTTCCAGTTTCACCTCAGCCTTGAGGGCTCTGGCCTGACTCCATCAAGCACTTTGTCAGGAGCCACATCCCTGCCCCTTCCTCCTGTAATCCTGGCGTCTTTGTGACTCCAAAACACCCATTTTCTCCTTTTGCTCTTTTTCTGAGGGCTTTGGGATGAGGGGAGAGCTGGGCCACAGCTGATGAAGCCAGTGCTGCCCTCTAAGGTTTGTGCCTGCAAATGGGCTCTGCTCCAGGCAACAGCAAGGAACGATCACGATCACACCGCTCGACATGAACATAAACCATCTCCGTTTTATACGACGCTGGAATACGAACATGAAGACCCCCCCAACTCTATTCACACCGTTCAGCTGGCACATCTTTGTAACCTTTATTGCATCCAAAACCCAGAAGTTTGGTAACAGAAATAGGTGCCCTGCTGAGTGTGCAAGGAGAAAACTCTGATGAACAGACTCCAGAAACAGAAGTCTTGCGGTTTCAATAGGCTAGGTACAGGTACACCAGAAACTGAGGAGTACAGACAGAAAAGCCCTCCTGGACTTTGTGAGGCCAAGATGTGCTTGTGGACGGCAGACAAAACCTGGGTAAATGCTTCAAACTTCCAGTTCAACTGAACTACTTACCTGCAGAGACAGGATTTGGGGAAAAGAAAAGTCTGGGGAAGAGGATGGCGGCACACAGGATCATGGAGGAAGGGTGTGGGCAGGAGCCCTGATTAAATCGGTAATAAACAGCAATCCTCCTCAAATAACAAGGGAATGCGGACTGCTCATTGTCCTATGACCGCATACCACGAAGCGGTTAGCTCCACCAAAGAGTAAACACGATCTATGAATCACAATGTTCTTCTTTTATTTCTCTTGTTTCTCGAGGCCCTTCCTCCTGCAAGGAAAATCCATGACCCGTTTACAAAGCAAATGCCCTGCCTACAAGTGAATTCCCCGAGGGGCCCTGCGTAATGATTCCCTAGAAAAAACACACGTTGTAAGGACAGATGGAAATTTCAATAGCTAAAGGAAAAATTGAACAGACAAAATGAAAGTTTTAACATCTTTGGATACAAAATGTTTGTGCAGGTACAAAGCTATCCTGGCAAAAATAAAGAGTTTGACTGGTCTAACAAGACTTATGAGCCCAGCACATAAAGAATGTTTTAATCAATTACACTTAGAAATGAAAGCATTTTCAGCCACATATTTGGTTACAGGTATCAGAGACTATGAGCTGAATGCCAGCGCCTCTCTGCTATTTCAGATGTGCCAGTGTTGCAGGCCTGCCCGTTTATCCTGGACACGGATGAGGTGAGGTTTTGCAGGTCCCTTCACGCCTACAGGAGCAGCTCAGCTGGATACAGGACAACTCCCTCCACAGCTCCCCAGGCTTCAAACAACAACAACCCTCTCATCTGCTCTGCCTCAGAAAAAACAAAAAGCAATTCATTCAGATCAATCATCTTATTCGTAGCATACAACTGCAAATTCTTCCCATCTTTTTAACCTTGCAGAACCCACCCATTTTGGCATAAAACGGATTTTGCCAAAGTAATTTTTCACGTTAAGAACAATACTGTGAATTCAAGGCTCATCTGTGCTCTTCCTACCTACAATATACTCCTCAGACTTCCCTCTGAGCAGTTACTCATGCCTACCACTGGCACTTAACATGCCGCCTCACTCACCAGACACTATGTCCCACCATAAAGTATTAGGAACTGCTTGGTATTACTTTTTATTTTCATCAAGCTCATTACAGGAACCAAAGTAACTTCTTCACAGCATTAAAGCCTGTTTTCCTACACCACCAATACTTACAGTACAGCTCCTTTTTTTTTTTAGTCTTCAAATGCTCTTGATGCACAGTAGCAGAACACACAAAGAAGTACTAGCTCAGATCTTGGCAGTTCAGTCAAAAAAGGCATTTATATTTCTGTGCTGATTTGGAAACTTCAAAGAACACATCGAATTCTTTCAAAAGCAGTTTTCCTTACTTTCAAAAAATCTATTTCGTCCTGCCCTGGCTGATAAGGTGTCTCCTGTTACCTATTGTGTGTGTAAGTGTGTGTGTGCTTTCTTCAAGCTTAGTCCTTGATATAAGTCCAAAAACCTGAGTGAAGCTGAAATGCTGCAAGCCATCAATTGAGGGCCAAGTCCCACAGTCCTTACACTTCAGCTCAGATTCCCAGTCCTACAGTGGAAAGTATCGCAGGATTCAAGCTGTGCGTTCTGCGGTACTTGGTGACCTTACCGAGAGGAATTTAAGACGAAAAAAAATCCTACCCTGGAAAAAGCTTGATTTATGAAGCGCGAAGTAGGCAGGGTTCCAGTGATCACTGCTACTTGGAAGCTTGTTTCCAGAACTCTTGATCCTTTGGCTACACCAATTTCATTTGGAGACTCACAACTATCAAGTTCCTGGCTTGTACTAAAGCTCTGGAGTAGCCCAAAAGCTCCAGAGTATGGCAAAGGAGTGGAGATTCCAGATGTCCAAGTAACAACACTCAACAGAAGTCTCATGCCTGCTCATGTCACATTTTACTACCTCATTATACTTAGCAGATCGAATGAATCAGCTCTGCAGTCTCAGGAGTCCACTGGTATTATTATTGTTATTTTTTTAACTCAAAAGCCCTCAACAGCTAGCAAACAAGCTGATCTCAAACTTAAGCAAGCGTGGATGCAGTAATCCCATTCTCCCTTGATGTATTAATCACTTCTGAAACAGCCCAGTGCAACAACATAAGCAGTTCTAGTTAAATTAAAGCTTATCACTGCATTCTTGCATGGGGGGGGGGGGGGAAGAGAAAAAGAAGAGGAATCTCACGTTTGATACAGTGTTGGCTGACACACTTAGCTTTGGAAAGGATTTGGGATTCTGTTTCCTTATTTAAATTTAAATATAAAAAACCCACCCATGTTCTGAGTTGAGAACTGTTAAGCTTTCCCTGACAGTAAGGTAAAATAAAGCTCCTCCAAGCATAACCAAATAAAAAGTTGTTATATAAAAAAAAATAAATCTAAGCACATCACGAGATGTCAAAGCAACTCTGACACTGCAATGTGAAGAGAAGGTTCTTGCCTTCATCTAATTCCAAAACTATAAACCCAAGTCTCTACTTTTTGTTAAGTTCAAACAACTCTTCTCACACACAGGTCGATGGATGCAGAATTATTGAATAATTGTTCGCTCACCAACCGAAGAAACAGGAAGTTCACGGGTGCTTAGAGGTCTCCGCAGAAACGGATTTTAAGATAACACTTGGTACTTGGAAATTTACTTTACGGGAGTTTTGTCTTCATCAGTTTTATTTGCTTTTCTCACCAGAGCACTGAGAACACGTTCAGTCATATGTTTAGAGCTGCCATGGCCTTCACCAAGGTGATGTGGTTGTTTGAGTCTGTTTCTCTCCTGCTGTTATCTGCACAGTTACTCTTGTTGGCCAAGACCTTTTGTCAGTGTCTGTCTTCCTGCCGCTTCTTCTTCTCTAGCCGCTGCTGTTCCTTCTTTTGTTTTTTAGATGCCTGAAAGGGAAGGATGAAAATACAAAGTTGAAAACACACATTTTCTCTTCAGTCAGGGAAAATAATACACTGGAAAGGAGACAAGCCGCTATCAAAGCAGCTGCCAAAGAATGCCTATTCCAAACTACATATCCGGACTTTATTTTGTGCCATTTTGGGCAGAGTGACACACGTCACTATTAAATATTTGTATCTGACAAGTCACAGCTGTAGCAGCAACAAAATCCAGTAAGCGGAAGCTCCTTTTAATTCAAAGAAGATGATAGTTGCTGATTAAGCAATCCTAAGCATTCCCGTAATCATTAAAGGATGTGTAAATCACTGCCAAACCACCCTTCACATACCTTTGTGTTTCTGCTAGCTCGATTCTCTTCATTGGATCTAGCCTGCCCTTTGTTGTTTTCTATTTCATTCTGCTGCAAGCTCCATTTCCAAAGATTCTTGAACCAGTTTCATTTTCTTCCTGCAGAGTTCTGCTACACAATTTCTGATCCTTGCTCTGGGGATCACGCTGCTCCTCAGCACCTACCAAAACCAGAGGTTTTTCTCAGACACACTCTACCCTGAAGCTGTCTCAGAGTCAGTTATTTCCTTCTTCCCGACTTTCTGGAAAAGAGTGGTTTTTTTTTCAGAAGCTGGATTGAATCTGCCCTCACTAATTAACCTTCCTGAGCACAGAAAGGCTGAGGCAGCAGCACAGCCAACAGCAAGCTTCCTGAATTGCTGATTACAGTGAACACTAAGGTCAGACAGCACTCTTCTGAAGCACCAGGTGACAAACTCCAGGTACTTACTGATTCTTTCCACTTCTTTCACTTGAAAGATGGCAAATATTGCAGATTCTATATTGTAGTCTTCCACTTCCAGAATCTGTCTTACTAAATCGATGTCCTGTCCACAAGAAGAGAAAGATAACACTGAAGAGTTTAAAGCACTGACATACATTCACTTAACAACCATCTGCACCACTGAGAGGGGGTTTCTGGCTGCTTTTATCACCTTTCAGTTAGCCTGTATTCCATTTCTGAAAAAGGTGAGGGGGAGAAAGCGTTAAAATCCTGAACATATAAGGAAAAAGGAATATGCTGTTTCACTCCTGACCCTTTCTGTTCTATGCACTTGCACAGTGCAAGCAGCAATCTGCAAGAAACTTGCAGGCTATCCAGTGACACCAGCGAAGACTCACAGAGTATCTAGTCATTTGAGATCTTCAACTACAGCTGTCCTCAAAGGATTTCAAATTTTACACAATTTATTGTTTCTAAGAGATTGCAAGACAAACCTTCCAAAATTATTAGGTATCCACACAGAGTATGTATTTCATCTGCATTTAAGGGTTGAGTCTAGGATGAAAACCATCCTGATTTGTGGCTGTGGTACTGAAATTGTCCGAGATGAATGCTTTTTAGAATTTTTCCCAAGCCTACTGTCACATATCAAGAAGGTTTGAACATTAAGCATAAAAAGGCTACTCAATACTTACTGAACATCCAGTCGCATTACACGCTTTTTGGATAGCATCTTCCATTTCAACTTCAATCTCATCTTCAGAGTCACTCTTCTGTGGCTTCACTTCTCCTTATTCAAATCATTTTTGCAAAGCATCTGCAAGAAAAGCAAAGCCCTGCAGATCCTACAAGCACATGCAGCAATTTCATCATATGCAGTAAAAAAAAAAAATCTGACATCATAATAAATTTATCATGGCACACTTTTCTCAGAAACATCCTGTGTCAAAGCATCTTGGAAATCATGTAACTCCATCATCACTGACACCGCTTCCCACGACTCATACACTACTGAGCAAACTCACACAGTATGAGATCATGCATACCAACAATCACTGGCTTTTGAAATGAAGTATTGCTTTTTTTTTACAATACCACCCATTATACAGTTGTGTGCAGAGGACCTCAAGGACAGCACAGCTTACTCCTTAACAGGAAAAAGCGAGATATGAAGGGGACTACTATATCCAGCTGCTGCATTTCCATCTCTTTTCTCCCTTCCCTTTGTTGTTGCATTCGAGGTGCACAAGTATGTAATTTAGATGTGGCTGCTTCAAGACATCTACAGCCCTCATCACAGCATCAGATTCGGGATTGATTTTCAGCCCAGTAATTTAAAGACTTCACAGCTTGTCTCAAGAGAGTAGGCAGCACTAGTTACAATGACCTTGGGGGCTTTTCCATCCCCAGCACGACACAGGGACTAGACTCTTTTCTCAATCTCAATGCAAATGAATGTTACCGGTTGGTTTCCTTTCTCATTTGCTTTATTTTATTTATCACCCACAGCTGACTCGGGTCATCCTATCATAACTGACCTCCATCTGAAGATATGCTGGAGCCTCAGAATCGTCATTGATTCTCCTCACACTGTTGTAGTGCTCTCCATAATGATATGCAATATGCAGTTCCCTCACATTGTTTTTGACCGTGCCCTGAATCTAAGTGAAACAAATAAATTACAAATGAGGATTTGGACTCAACTTTAGCATCATGTTATTTTTTTGAAGCGATGATAAACACCATGATCAGAAGCAAAGCACACAGCTACTGAAGAATCTTTAACAGGAAGAGTTCATCTAATAATCCAGATGTGCCTACAGTAACAACAGAGCTTCTGTCTCAAGGATAATGTTTGAAAACCAGAACACAATGTTGGGTTGGTTACGTCATAACAAAAGAAATCTAGTACGAAATATTTCAGTGGAAAGCTCAACACTATTTTCCACACTACACAGAAGCTATTAGTTTGCTGATCATCTTCTCAGAAGCAATTTCAGTGACAGCTCCCATTTAGTGTGCAATGTCTTTTGCCCCTCAAACAGGAGAAAAAAAGAATCCGTTCAAGTTATGGCCACAGTGGAAACAGTCATCCAGAATAAGTTTTGTTCTGCAGCTGGGACAAGATGCTGTTTTAACAGTTAGCATTTCAAACGGATATATTTTGTTTTTAAAAGAAAGACTAATAGAAATAAAGCCAATCCATGAAAATGTATTAACTCCATTCAGGAGCACTGTTAACAATCAAATGCTCCTTTGCTTTATCAGCACCAAGTACAGCAGCTTCTGTAGAAAATTCCTGCCCTGAGCATTATCTGTACTGATGCAAGAATAATTCCTACTCTAATCATCAGTGTCTCAAACTCTTAGCTAAAAGCTACATAGCATTCCAACTCTTGCAAGGAATGCAGAAAATTACACTGCATTTGCAGATCTCCTTTGCTTACCTGTCAAGCCAGAGTTCAAAGATCTGACAGCTTTCCTGGAGAAGTCATCAGTAAGCAAACGACAAGAAATGCTTGCTTTAGGGCTCCAGAATTTCCCAATCCTTTTACGTCTTTGAATCAGCTTATCCACCTTACAGAATATACACCAAGTCACCTTTCAACCATGCCTGCGGTTTGTGTTGCACTAATGACTTCAGATTTCACAACAGATACTCTCCATTCATCTATTTTACACTTGTTCACCTTTAAGTTCCAACTCAACACTTGGTTATACTTAACTCCTGCCTTTTATCCTATTAAGTTATTCAACATATTGGAACTCAGTAAGATTTATTTTCAACATTTCTCCTCTGCCAGAGCCTTTTAAATAGGTACTTAACGAATCCCAAAGCTCTTGAAAGATTATTCTGAAAATTACCCAATTTAGCTCTCAGTATTGAAGCCTTTTTTTTGCAATACACTGGAACTGTAAGTAAAAGATAGATGCAGATAAAAAAAGGCAAAACCACTGCAAAATGGTAAGCAGTTATCCAGAAAGCCAATAAAATAAGCTGTACATCTGAGCTCAATGCTCCAAGCTCTACATTTATGGTCACTACCAAAAAAGGAAAAGGGTGTTTAAAGCCCTAAAAAGTCCATGCAGAGATGCCCACCTCCAAAGAGCTTTCAATTAGGCCAGAGTTTGAGAAACAGCTGGAGGTCCTGAACACTTCTACTCACATTTTTCCAGCTAGCTGCAGTGTATACAAATGGTTCTCTTAAAATTAAAGGATAACTCACCATCTGCTTTAGCGTTGGGACTAAAGGAGGTATTCACACCATCTGCTTTAAGCATCTTGCTGATCTGCCTCTCTGGAAGTGCTCTTTTTGGAATCTAATATAAAATTTTGCTGGGGCTCCAAAGCAGAGAGAGAAGTGGGGGAAAAATATGTAGATGTATAGAAAATTAAGAAAAATTGTGTCCTGGGTTAGTCAAGTCCAGCGACTTGCTCACATTGTCACCATGCTGTGATCCCCGACATTATCTGACGCCCCGATGTATCCTCTGTGCATGTAGGAGACTCCTTATGTTACAACTATTAACATCTTGCTCTACTTGCGCTACTCAAGAGCCTAAGACAACCTTTCACTAACACAGCTGCACTCAGGCAAAACAGAACCTCATCACAAACTCCGTATTTACAACCCTGGAAAGGTCAATGAATGAGGAAAAAAGAGTTTAAGGTTTTCAAGAGGATATACAAAATATCGATAAGAGTTAAGTACACTGAGGTGAGCATCCAGTTCAAAACAGTAACAAAACATGAACAGCACCCCCATGAACTCTCCTGCAGGGTCATTACCTCTGTACACTCTCACAGGTCAAGCAGTTGAGTGTTCCCACCATTTGTGTGGTTGTCAGGTACGTTTGTGGGGTTTTTTGAAATATGTAGCTTAGCTTTCTTACTGCCCATGGCTGCAATAATAAGAGTTTAAACTTGTTTGGGTCCAGGAATCCACCTGACACTGTTTCAAATGTATTTAAGGCACTACTGACAGCTTTCATTTGCTCTTTTACATTTATTGCCCTGTTTTATCTATATGCTTCATTGGTTCTGTCTGTAAATCTGGGCCAGAAACAATCCTGACTTGAAAACAGGTTCTCACTTGCTCAACGAATGGGCAGAGATCGAGCGTGAACCCATTCCGTTGTGGACTTGCCACAGAAAACCAACAACAAACAAACAAACAAAAAGAGCCGGAGGAACCTGATAGATTACTTGTTCCAGTGCCCCACTGTCAGAGGAAACCATACACACAGTCGTCTCCAGAAGCTGATCAAACACCGCCTTAAAGTTTTAAAACTCCTTCCCCTCTTCTGCCCAGTCCAGAACCTCATTTCTCCAACTGCCAGAAACCTCCTCATTCCAAACCCCACACAGAATTGATGGAGCTTCGTTCCAACACACTGCAGGGACTGCCCTGCTATACCTTCAATCCCATATTCCTGAACCTTATCGTACAGGTTTCCTTAAGCCTGGCTCAAATTCCTATCAGAAAAGTCACCTCGTACATAGCATGATCTTCAGGAGAGAGAAACATATCAGTGAAGCTAGCAGCTTAAAACCAAACTAAAACATGCTGCTCTGTCTCCACATACTTATCTTTCATGCATTCATTGTTTTCTTTCATTCCCTCTCCTCCTAGCTGAAATCTGGAGTGTTTTCCTTCCAGGCTGAAAAAGCAAGCACAGCTCTACACCATGGCCAGCTAACTACAGCTACCAACTGCTATCTTTTAATAAATCAGGAAGTTTCAACACTACTTGTACACATTAGCTAAAAATTAGGCCAAAATATAGAAGTTTTGTTTCTCACCTGCCACAGTGGAGCATTAAGCTGATAAATAACCACATTCATTTGATTGTTCCTTGCAAAGGCCACAATAGCATCGTTGCCAGTAAAGGTACCAGGCTTTGCCAAATTGGTAACTAAAGGAAAAAAAAAAATTCAGGAGAGTTGGAAACCCAGTTTCTGACACTTCCAAAAGCACTGGAGGGATAGTGAGTAACAAAATTTCAACACAAGCCCAAGAAATTCTGGAAAGGAAATCCCAACTGTGAAAGATTAACTGCTGAGGCAAGAATGTGGCAGCAACAGAAGTTAATGTATCTTAAAGGACCACAGAAACCTCTAGAAAAACCAGTACATCCATAGATTATGCAAGGCCATCAGCTCTGTGTTAGCTCAGAAGGAAGAGTGCCACATACTAATTGACCAAACTGCTTTCATGTGTCACCTGCACGGCACATCCTCGAAGCTGTTAGAACAAAGGCTGTATTGGTCTCTGCTTCGGGTCTTCCCTGGGTTACCACTACAAATATCAAGGGTCAAGGAGAAAAAAAAAGAAACCCAAAGAAATCAGCCACTCAACAACACCAGTATTCGCAGAGAGCTAGACAATTTTTCTAAGTTCCTTTGAAAACACCAAATTTTTACTTTTTTTTTGCCTCTCTTTTCTTCTCCAAGTTTCTCCTAAATTTAACAATTTCCAAAACAAATTTAATGCAAGTTTAATAGCTCATCTTTGCACAGAAACGTAACAGACAGAAATGTAAACTCAGTTTCTAAAAACCAGAGAGGAGCCCTACCATAGCTCTGGGATGAGGCAATGTTTAGTAAGAAGGTGCTCAAATGAGATGTAATCACATTACACAATAACCCCTTCCATTGGTGTCCTATGGAGACCATACCGTGCTTCTCAAAGAGCACATCATCCTCCACAAAAGGCTCAAAATCCTCCTGCTGCTTTATCATGTAATCCACCATTTCCTGGTGATGTCTGAGGTGGTTCTGCAAGTGCCCTCAAGCTGGTCACTGAGGGCCCGAAACAAACAATTGCTACAGAAAGAGAAACCGCAAGTTAGTGTGTCTGAAACATAGCTAACAGATACACATTAAATCAATGATCCTGGCGTAGCAGCAGAAAGAATATGGCATTAAAGGGAAAGAAAAAGAGCAGCACTCTGTCTGCCCAATAAGTTCAATGAGGATATGAATGTGAAGTAGCACCTGTTTTCTGTGTTTTGAATGGTTGCTGAAATTTTAGGAAATACTGGTAGGAACACCATGTTTTAAGCGAACACGTCATCAGCTCCAACAGAGTAAGTCAAGGGCGGCAACAGCGCTGGGCCAAATTGTCTTAAACTGACACTGACACAAATGACATAATGCAACAAAGGACAACCCAATCATCTATCAAGCAATTTCTCAGCAGAGGTGTCTAATTCCACTTTCTCCCAATACTTATGGACCTTCCTACCACTCAGCAGGCCAGCTGAGCCCTCAGCCCATGGGGATCAGGCCTGGGAGTTCCAGGCCTTCCACTTCCACCTCCCCCTCAGCCCCAGTGTACAACAGGCCCCGCACAACCACAGAGCAGAGCCCCCGGATCCCTGTGGGGTACATGGGGAAGCCTTCATGCCTGCAGAGCACTGGGCCCACTCAACCCGAGGGAAAGCCTTCAGCCCCCGGGACACAGACTCCCTACCACACGGGAGAGGGGAAAGCCTTCAGTCCCTGGGGGCAGGAGGCCCATGGAAGTGCCAGCACCAGGGGTGCTGGGGAGAGCAGGCGCGGTGCTCAGCCATCGCCTAGAGCCTCCCCCAGCCTGTGACTAAAAGCCCAGAGCTGACCGGCACTGCTGCCGCTGCCTGAGCTGGGATCGGGAGCTGATCTGGCGGAGGACTGCAGGGGGCGCCGCGCCTTCCTGGCTCAGGCAGCAGGCCGGGCCTGAGACACATGCTAGTGGGAAATCCGGCAAAGGCACTCAAAAGGGCTGACTGGCCTCAAACCTCCCTCAGCGGCCCTCGCATAGCCCCACTCACACTGGGGATGCGGGCTCGCATAGCTGAGCAAGGCCTCAACACAGCGCGTTACGTCCCTCTCGACCAAAATCAGCCTCCATCCTCAAAACTGTAAACGTCGAGGCCCTGCTCCCAGGACAAAGGTGCCAGCCCCAAAACGCATGCCTGGCCTCAAACCTCCCTCACCGGCCCACGCACAGCCACACTCACATTGGGGCTGCGGGCTCGGCTAGCCAAGCAAGGCCTCAAAATAGCGCTTTTACGCTTCGGGACCTGTAGGCTTTGTGGCTCTCTGAATGCTAACCCTAACCCTAACCCTAACCCTAACCCTAACCTTCCACAATGGCACCGTGGGGTTCTGGCTGAGGTCTCCAGCACCATGGCTATTCCCAGATTTGAATGGCATGTAGGAAGCTGTGTTTGTGCTCTGTCGTGTTCCCCTTGGCATGCCTTTTCCAGCCCCACGGCTTCTGGACCTGTAGGCTTTGTGGCTATCTCAACCCTAACCCTAACCCTAACCCTAAGCCGAATGTCAGCTTTGGAGTCAGGCTGATGTCCCCAGCCCCATGGGTATCCCGGATTAGAAAGGTGTGTCGGAAGCTTGTTGTTGTGCAGTGCCGTGTTCCCCTTGCATGCCTTTTCCAGCCCCAAGGTCCCTGGAACTCTAGGCTTTGTGGCTATCTGAACCCTAACCCTAACCTTCCTTAATGCCACCGTAGGGTTCTGGCTGAGGTCTCCAACACCATGGCTATTCCCAGATTTGAATGGCAGGTAGAAGCTGTGTTGCTGCTGTGCCGTGTTCCCCTTGCATGCCTTTTCAGGCCCAGGTCTTCTGGCCTGTAGGCTTTGTGGCTATACAACCCTAACCCTAACCCTAACCCTAAGCTAACCATGCAAGGGCTCAACATATAGTGTTAGATCCCTCTCGACCAAAATCAGTGTCCATCCTCAAAACTGTAAACGTCGAGGCCCTGCTCCCAGGACAAAGGTGCCAGCCCCAAAACGCATGCCTGCCCTCAAACCTCCCTCACCGGCCCACACACAGCCACACTCACATTGGGGCTGCGGGCTCGCCAAGCTGAGTAAGGGCTCAACATAGAGTCTTAGGACCCTCTCAACCAAAATCAGCATCCATCCTCAAAACTGTAAACGTCGAGGCCCTGCTCCCAGGACAAAGGTGCCAGCCCCAAAACGCATGCGTGCCTTCAAACCTCCCTCACCGGCCCACACACAGCCACACTCACATTGGGGCTGCGGGCTCGTTTAGCTGTGCATGGCCTCAACATAGGGCTTTTAGGTCCCTCTTGACCAAAATCAGCGTCCATCCTCAAAACTGTAAACGTCGAGGCCCTGCTCCCAGGACAAAGGTGCCAGCCCCAAAACGCATGCCTGGCCTCAAACCTCCCTCACCGGCCCACGCACAGCCACACTCACATTGGGGCTGCGGGCTCGCCTAGCCGAGCAAGGCCTCAACATAGGGCTTTTACGTCCCTCTTGACCAAAATCAGCGTCCATCCTCAAAACTGTAAACGTCGAGGCCCTGCTCCCAGGACAAAGGTGCCAGCCCCAAAACGCATGCCTGGCCTCAAACCTCCCTCACCGGCCCACGCACAGCCACACTCACATTGGGGCTACGGGCTCGCCTAGACGAGCAAGGCCTCAACATAATGCTTTTATGTCACTCTCGACCAAAATCAGTGTCCATCCTCAAAACTGTAAACATCGAGGCCCTGCTCCCAGGACAAAGGTTCCAGCCCCAAAACACATGCCTGCCCTCAAACCTCCATCGCCGGCCCACGCACAGCCACACTCACACTGGGGCTGAGGGCTCGGCTAACCATGCAAGGACTCAACATAAAGTGTTAGAACGCTCTCGACCAAAATCAGCATCCATCCTCAAAACTGTAAACATCGAGGCCCTGCTCCCAGGACAAAGGTGCCAGCCCCAAAACGCATGCCTGGCCTCCAACCTCCCTCACCGGCCCACGCACAGCCACACTCACATTGGGGCTGCGGGCTCGCCTAGACGAGCAAGGCCTCAACATAGGGCTTTTACGTCCCTCTCGACCAAAATCAGCATCCATCCTCAAAACTGTAAACGTCGAGGCCCTGCTCCCAGGACAAAGGTGCCAGCCCCAAAACGCATGCCTGGCCTCAAACCTCCCTCACCGGCCCACGCACAGCCACACTCACATTGGGGCTGCGGGCTCGCCTAGCCGAGCAAGGCCTCAACATATAGTCTTACGTCCCTCTCGACCAAAATCAGCATCCATCCTCAAAACTGTAAACGTCGAGGCCCTGCTCCCAGGACAAAGGTGCCAGCCCCAAAACGCATGCCTGGCCTCAAACCTCCCTCACCGGCCCACGCACAGCCACACTCACATTGGGGCTGCGGGCTCGCCTAGACGAGCAAGGCCTCAACATAGGGCTTTTACGTCCCTCTCGACCAAAATCAGCATCCATCCTCAAAACTGTAAACGTCGAGGCCCTGCTCCCAGGACAAAGGTGCCAGCCCCAAAACGCATGCCTGGCCTCAAACCTCCCTCCGGCCCACGCACAGCCACACTCACATTGGGGCTGCGGGCTCGCCTAGCCGAGCAAGGCCTCAACATAGGGCTTTTACGTCCCTCTCGACCAAAATCAGCATCCATCCTCAAAACTGTAAACGTCGAGGCCCTGCTCCCAGGACAAAGGTGCCAGCCCCAAAACGCATGCCTGGCCTCAAACCTCCCTCACCGGCCCACGCACAGCCACACTCACATTGGGGCTGCGGGCTCGCCTAGCCGAGCAAGGCCTCAACATAGCGCTTTTACGTCCCTCTCGACCAAAATCAGCGTCCATCCTCAAAACTGTAAACGTCGAGGCCCTGCTCCCAGGACAAAGGTGCCAGCCCCAAAACGCATGCCTGGCCTCAAACCTCCCTCACCGGCCCACGCACAGCCACACTCACATTGGGGCTGCGGGCTCGCCTAGACGAGCAAGGCCTCAACATAGGGCTTTTACGTCCCTCTCGACCAAAATCAGCATCCATCCTCAAAACTGTAAACGTCGAGGCCCTGCTCCCAGGACAAAGGTGCCAGCCCCAAAACGCATGCCTGGCCTCAAACCTCCCTCACCGGCCCACGCACAGCCACACTCACATTGGGGCTGCGGGCTCGCCTAGACGAGCAAGGCCTCAACATAGGGCTTTTAGGTCCCTCTCGACCAAAATCAGCATCCATCCTCAAAACTGTAAACGTCGAGGCCCTGCTCCCAGGACAAAGGTGCCAGCCCCAAAACGCATGCCTGGCCTCAAACCTCCCTCACCGGCCCACGCACAGCCACACTCACATTGGGGCTGCGGGCTCGCCTAGACGAGCAAGGCCTTAACATAGGGCATTTAGGTCCCTCTCGACCAAAATCAGCATCCATCCTCAAAACTGTAAACGTCGAGGCCCTGCTCCCAGGACAAAGGTGCCAGCCCCAAAACGCATGCCTGGCCTCAAACCTCCCTCACCGGCCCACGCACAGCCACACTCACATTGGGGCTGCGGGCTCGCCTAGACGAGCAAGGCCTCAACATAGGGTTCTACGTCCCTCTCGACCAAAATCAGCGTCCATCCTCAAAACTGTAAACGTCGAGGCCCTGCTCCCAGGACAAAGGTGCCAGCCCCAAAACGCATGCCTGGCCTCAAACCTCCCTCACCGGCCCACGCACAGCCACACTCACATTGGGGCTGCGGGCTCGCCTAGACGAGCAAGGCCTCAACATAGGGCTTTTACGTCCCTCTCGACCAAAATCAGCATCCATCCTCAAAACTGTAAACGTCGAGGCCCTGCTCCCAGGACAAAGGTGCCAGCCCCAAAACGCATGCCTGGCCTCAAACCTCCCTCACCGGCCCACGCACAGCCACACTCACATTGGGGCTGCGGGCTCGCCTAGCCGAGCAAGGCCTCAACATAGGGTTTTACGTCCCTCTCGACCAAAATCAGCATCCATCCTCAAAACTGTAAACGTCGAGGCCCTGCTCCCAGGACAAAGGTGCCAGCCCCAAAACGCATGCCTGGCCTCAAACCTCCCTCACCGGCCCACGCACAGCCACACTCACATTGGGGCTGCGGGCTCGCCTAGACGAGCAAGGCCTCAACATAGGGCTTTTACGTCCCTCTCGACCAAAATCAGCGTCCATCCTCAAAACTGTAAACGTCGAGGCCCTGCTCCCAGGACAAAGGTGCCAGCCCCAAAACGCATGCCTGGCCTCAAACCTCCCTCACCGGCCCACGCACAGCCACACTCACATTGGGGCTGCGGGCTCGCCTAGACGAGCAAGGACTCAACATATGGTTTTTACGTCCCTCTCGACCAAAATCAGCATCCATCCTCAAAACTGTAAACGTCGAGGCCCTGCTCCCAGGACAAAGGTGCCAGCCCCAAAACGCATGCCTGGCCTCAAACCTCCCTCACCGGCCCACGCACAGCCACACTCACATTGGGGCTGCGGGCTCGCCTAGCCGAGCAAGGACTCAACATAGGGTTCTACGTCCCTCTCGACCAAAATCAGCGTCCATCCTCAAAACTGTAAACGTCGAGGCCCTGCTCCCAGGACAAAGGTGCCAGCCCCAAAACGCATGCCTGGCCTCAAACCTCCCTCACCGGCCCACGCACAGCCACACTCACATTGGGGCTGCGGGCTCGCCTAGACGAGCAAGGCCTCAACATAGGGCTTTTACGTCCCTCTCGACCAAAATCAGCATCCATCCTCAAAACTGTAAACGTCGAGGCCCTGCTCCCAGGACAAAGGTGCCAGCCCCAAAACGCATGCCTGGCCTCAAACC
This sequence comes from Grus americana, assembly GCF_028858705.1. Taxonomy (NCBI): domain Eukaryota; kingdom Metazoa; phylum Chordata; class Aves; order Gruiformes; family Gruidae; genus Grus; species Grus americana. The sequence goes on along the minus strand of NW_026561403.1, from coordinate 36,032 downwards.
TCCCTCACCGGCCCACGCACAGCCACACTCACATTGGGGCTGCGGGCTCGCCTAGACGAGCAAGGCCTCAACATAGGCTTTTACGTCCCTCTCGACCAAAATCAGCATCCATCCTCAAAACTGTAAACGTCGAGGCCCTGCTCCCAGGACAAAGGTGCCAGCCCCAAAACGCATGCCTGGCCTCAAACCTCCCTCACCGGCCCACGCACAGCCACACTCACACTGGGGCTGCGGGCTCGCCTAGCCGAGCAAGGCCTCAACATAGGGCTTTTACGTCCCTCTCGACCAAAATCAGCATCCATCCTCAAAACTGTAAACGTCGAGGCCCTGCTCCCAGGACAAAGGTGCCAGCCCCAAAACGCATGCCTGGCCTCAAACCTCCCTCACCGGCCCACGCACAGCCACACTCACATTGGGGCTGCGGGCTCGCCTAGACGAGCAAGGCCTCAACATAAGCTTTTACGTCCCTCTCGACCAAAATCAGCATCCATCCTCAAAACTGTAAACGTCGAGGCCCTGCTCCCAGGACAAAGGTGCCAGCCCCAAAACGCATGCCTGGCCTCAAACCTCCCTCACCGGCCCACGCACAGCCACACTCACATTGGGGCTGCGGGCTCGCCTAACCGAGCAAGGCCTCAACATAAAGCTTTTACGTCCCTCTCGACCAAAATCAGCATCCATCCTCAAAACTGTAAACGTCGAGGCCCTGCTCCCAGGACAAAGGTGCCAGCCCCAAAACGCATGCCTGGCCTCAAACCTCCCTCACCGGCCCACGCACAGCCACACTCACATTGGGGCTGCGGGCTCGCCTAGACGAGCAAGGCCTCAACATAGCGCTTTTACGTCCCTCTCGACCAAAATCAGCATCCATCCTCAAAACTGTAAACGTCGAGGCCCTGCTCCCAGGACAAAGGTGCCAGCCCCAAAACGCATGCCTGGCCTCAAACCTCCCTCACCGGCCCACGCACAGCCACACTCACATTGGGGCTGCGGGCTCGCCTAGACGAGCAAGGCCTCAACATAGGGCTTTTACGTCCCTCTCGACCAAAATCAGCATCCATCCTCAAAACTGTAAACGTCGAGGCCCTGCTCCCAGGACAAAGGTGCCAGCCCCAAAACGCATGCCTGGCCTCAAACCTCCCTCACCGGCCCACGCACAGCCACACTCACATTGGGGCTGCGGGCTCGCCTAGCGAGCAAGGCCTCAACATAGGGCTTTTACGTCCCTCTCGACCAAAATCAGCATCCATCCTCAAAACTGTAAACGTCGAGGCCCTGCTCCCAGGACAAAGGTGTCAGCCCCAAAACGCATGCCTGGCCTCAAACCTCCCTCACCGGCCCACGCACAGCCACACTCACATTGGGGCTGCGGGCTCGCCTAGACGAGCAAGGCCTCAACATAGGGCTTTTACGTCCCTCTCGACCAAAATCAGCATCCATCCTCAAAACTGTAAACGTCGAGGCCCTGCTCCCAGGACAAAGGTGCCAGCCCCAAAACGCATGCCTGGCCTCCAACCTCCCTCACCGGCCCACGCACAGCCACACTCACATTGGGGCTACGGGCTCGCCTAGACGAGCAAGGCCTCAACATAGGGCTTTTACGTCCCTCTCGACCAAAATCAGCATCCATCCTCAAAACTGTAAACGTCGAGGCCCTGCTCCCAGGACAAAGGTGCCAGCCCCAAAACGCATGCCTGGCCTCAAACCTCCCTCACCGGCCCACGCACAGCCACACTCACATTGGGGCTGCGGGCTCGCCTAGACGAGCAAGGCCTCAACATAGGGCTTTTACGTCCCTCTCGACCAAAATCAGCATCCATCCTCAAAACTGTAAACGTCGAGGCCCTGCTCCCAGGACAAAGGTGCCAGCCCCAAAACGCATGCCTGGCCTCCAACCTCCCTCACCGGCCCACGCACAGCCACACTCACATTGGGGCTGCGGGCTCGCCTAGACGAGCAAGGCCTCAACATAGGGCTTTTACGTCCCTCTCGACCAAAATCAGCATCCATCCTCAAAACTGTAAACGTCGAGGCCCTGCTCCCAGGACAAAGGTGCCAGCCCCAAAACGCATGCCTGGCCTCAAACCTCCCTCACCGGCCCACGCACAGCCACACTCACACTGGGGCTGCGGGCTCGCCTAGACGAGCAAGGCCTCAACATAGGGCTTTTACGTCCCTCTCGACCAAAATCAGCATCCATCCTCAAAACTGTAAACGTCGAGGCCCTGCTCCCAGGACAAAGGTGCCAGCCCCAAAACGCATGCCTGGCCTCAAACCTCCCTCACCGGCCCACGCACAGCCACACTCACATTGGGGCTGCGGGCTCGCCTAGACGAGCAAGGCCTCAACATAGGGCTTTTACGTCCCTCTCGACCAAAATCAGCATCCATCCTCAAAACTGTAAACGTCGAGGCCCTGCTCCCAGGACAAAGGTGCCAGCCCCAAAACGCATGCCTGGCCTCAAACCTCCCTCACCGGCCCACGCACAGCCACACTCACATTGGGGCTGCGGGCTCGCCTAGACGAGCAAGGCCTCAACATAGGGCTTTTAGGTCCCTCTCGACCAAAATCAGCATCCATCCTCAAAACTGTAAACGTCGAGGCCCTGCTCCCAGGACAAAGGTGCCAGCCCCAAAACGCATGCCTGGCCTCAAACCTCCCTCACCGGCCCACGCACAGCCACACTCACATTGGGGCTGCGGGCTCGCCTAGACGAGCAAGGCCTCAACATAGGGCTTTTACGTCCCTCTCGACCAAAATCAGCGTCCATCCTCAAAACTGTAAACGTCGAGGCCCTGCTCCCAGGACAAAGGTGCCAGCCCCAAAACGCATGCCTGGCCTCAAACCTCCCTCACCGGCCCACGCACAGCCACACTCACATTGGGGCGGCGGGCTCGCCTAGACGAGCAAGGCCTCAACATAGGGCTTTTACGTCCCTCTCGACCAAAATCAGCATCCATCCTCAAAACTGTAAACGTCGAGGCCCTGCTCCCAGGACAAAGGTGCCAGCCCCAAAACGCATGCCTGGCCTCAAACCTCCCTCACCGGCCCACGCACAGCCACACTCACATTGGGGCTGCGGGCTCGCCTAGACGAGCAAGGCCTCAACATAGGGCTTTTAGGTCCCTCTCGACCAAAATCAGCATCCATCCTCAAAACTGTAAACGTCGAGGCCCTGCTCTCAGGACAAAGGTGCCAGCCCCAAAACGCATGCCTGGCCTCAAACCTCCCTCACCGGCCCACGCACAGCCACACTCACATTGGGGCTGCGGGCTCGCCTAGACGAGCAAGGCCTCAACATAGGGCTTTTACGTCCCTCTCGACCAAAATCAGCGTCCATCCTCAAAACTGTAAACGTCGAGGCCCTGCTCCCAGGACAAAGGTGCCAGCCCCAAAACGCATGCCTGGCCTCAAACCTCCCTCACCGGCCCACGCACAGCCACACTCACATTGGGGCTGCGGGCTCGCCTAGACGAGCAAGGCCTCAACATAGGGCTTTTACGTCCCTCTCGACCAAAATCAGCATCCATCCTCAAAACTGTAAACGTCGAGGCCCTGCTCCCAGGACAAAGGTGCCAGCCCCAAAACGCATGCCTGGCCTCCAACCTCCCTCACCGGCCCACGCACAGCCACACTCACATTGGGGCTGCGGGCTCGCCTAGACGAGCAAGGCCTCAACATAGGGCTTTTACGTCCCTCTCGACCAAAATCAGCATCCATCCTCAAAACTGTAAACGTCGAGGCCCTGCTCCCAGGACAAAGGTGCCAGCCCCAAAACGCATGCCTGGCCTCAAACCTCCCTCACCGGCCCACGCACAGCCACACTCACATTGGGGCTGCGGGCTCGCCTAGACGAGCAAGGCCTCAACATAGGGCTTTTACGTCCCTCTCGACCAAAATCAGCATCCATCCTCAAAACTGTAAACGTCGAGGCCCTGCTCCCAGGACAAAGGTGCCAGCCCCAAAACGCATGCCTGGCCTCAAACCTCCCTCACCGGCCCACGCACAGCCACACTCACATTAGGGCTGCGGGCTCGCCTAGACGAGCAAGGCCTCAACATAGGGCTTTTACGTCCCTCTCGACCAATATCAGCATCCATCCTCAAAACTGTAAACGTCGAGGCCCTGCTCCCAGGACAAAGGTGCCAGCCCCAAAACGCATGCCTGGCCTCAAACCTCCCTCACCGGCCCACGCACAGCCACACTCACATTGGGGCTGCGGGCTCGCCTAGACGAGCAAGGCCTCAACATAGCGCTTTTACGTCCCTCTCGACCAAAATCAGCATCCATCCTCAAAACTGTAAACGTCGAGGCCCTGCTCCCAGGACAAAGGTGCCAGCCCCAAAACGCATGCCTGGCCTCAAACCTCCCTCACCGGCCCACGCACAGCCACACTCACATTGGGGCTGCGGGCTCGCCTAGACGAGCAAGGCCTCAACATAGGGCTTTTACGTCCCTCTCGACCAAAATCAGCATCCATCCTCAAAACTGTAAACATCGAGGCCCTGCTCCCAGGACAAAGGTGCCAGACCCAAAACGCATGCCTGGCCTCAAACCTCCCTCACCGGCCCACGCACAGCCACACTCACATTAGGGCTGCGGGCTCGCCTAGACGAGCAAGGCCTCAACATAGGGCTTTTACGTCCCTCTCGACCAAAATCAGCATCCATCCTCAAAACTGTAAACGTCGAGGCCCTGCTCCCAGGACAAAGGTGCCAGCCCCAAAACGCATGCCTGGCCTCAAACCTCCCTCACCGGCCCACGCACAGCCACACTCACATTGGGGCTGAGGGCTCGCCTAGGCGAGCAAGGCCTCAACATAGGGCTTTTACGTCCCTCTCGACCAAAATCAGCATCCATCCTCAAAACTGTAAACGTCGAGGCCCTGCTCCCAGGACAAAGGTGCCAGCCCCAAAACGCATGCCTGGCCTCAAACCTCCCTCACCGGCCCACGCACAGCCACACTCACATTAGGGCTGCGGTCTCGCCTAGACGAGCAAGGCCTCAACATAGGGCTTTTACGTCCCTCTCGACCAAAATCAGCATCCATCCTCAAAACTGTAAACGTCGAGGCCCTGCTCCCAGGACAAAGGTGCCAGCCCCAAAACGCATGCCTGGCCTCAAACCTCCCTCACCGGCCCACGCACAGCCACACTCACATTGGGGCTGCGGGCTCGCCTAGCCGAGCAAGGCCTCAACATAGGGCTTTTACGTCCCTCTCGACCAAAATCAGCATCCATCCTCAAAACTGTAAACGTCGAGGCCCTGCTCCCAGGACAAAGGTGCCAGCCCCAAAACGCATGCCTGGCCTCAAACCTCCCTCACCGGCCCACGCACAGCCACACTCACATTGGGGCTGCGGGCTCGCCTAGACGAGCAAGGCCTCAACATAGGGCTTTTACGTCCCTCTCGACCAAAATCAGCATCCATCCTCAAAACTGTAAACGTCGAGGCCCTGCTCCCAGGACAAAGGTGCCAGCCCCAAAACGCATGCCTGGCCTCAAACCTCCCTCACCGGCCCACGCACAGCCACACTCACATTGGGGCTGCGGGCTCGCCTAGACGAGCAAGGCCTCAACATAGGCTTTTACGTCCCTCTCGACCAAAATCAGCATCCATCCTCAAAACTGTAAACGTCGAGGCCCTGCTCCCAGGACAAAGGTGCCAGCCCCAAAACGCATGCCTGGCCTCAAACCTCCCTCACCGGCCCACGCACAGCCACACTCACATTGGGGCTGCGGGCTCGCCTAGACGAGCAAGGCCTCAACATAGGGCTTTTACGTCCCTCTCGACCAAAATCAGCATCCATCCTCAAAACTGTAAACGTCGAGGCCCTGCTCCCAGGACAAAGGTGCCAGCCCCAAAACGCATGCCTGGCCTCAAACCTCCCTCACCGGCCCACGCACAGCCACACTCACATTGGGGCTGCGGGCTCGCCTAGACGAGCAAGGCCTCAACATAGGGCTTTTACGTCCCTCTCGACCAAAATCAGCATCCATCCTCAAAACTGTAAACGTCGAGGCCCTGCTCCCAGGACAAAGGTGCCAGCCCCAAAACGCATGCCTGGCCTCAAACCTCCCTCACCGGCCCACGCACAGCCACACTCACATTGGGGCTGCGGGCTCGCCTAGACGAGCAAGGCCTCAACATAGGGCTTTTACGTCCCTCTCGACCAAAATCAGCATCCATCCTCAAAACTGTAAACGTCGAGGCCCTGCTCCCAGGACAAAGGTGCCAGCCCCAAAACGCATGCCTGGCCTCAAACCTCCCTCACCGGCCCACGCACAGCCACACTCACATTGGGGCTGCGGGCTCGCCTAGACGAGCAAGGCCTCAACATAGGCTTTTACGTCCCTCTCGACCAAAATCAGCATCCATCCTCAAAACTGTAAACGTCGAGGCCCTGCTCCCAGGACAAAGGTGCCAGCCCCAAAACGCATGCCTGGCCTCAAACCTCCCTCACCGGCCCACGCACAGCCACACTCACATTGGGGCTGCGGGCTCGCCTAGACGAGCAAGGCCTCAACATAGGGCTTTTACGTCCCTCTCGACCAAAATCAGCATCCATCCTCAAAACTGTAAACGTCGAGGCCCTGCTCCCAGGACAAAGGTGCCAGCCCCAAAACGCATGCCTGGCCTCAAACCTCCCTCACCGGCCCACGCACAGCCACACTCACATTGGGGCTGCGGGCTCGCCTAGACGAGCAAGGCCTCAACATAGGCTTTTACGTCCCTCTCGACCAAAATCAGCATCCATCCTCAAAACTGTAAACGTCGAGGCCCTGCTCCCAGGACAAAGGTGCCAGCCCCAAAACGCATGCCTGGCCTCAAACCTCCCTCACCGGCCCACGCACAGCCACACTCACATTGGGGCTGCGGGCTCGCCTAGACGAGCAAGGCCTCAACATAGGGCTTTTACGTCCCTCTCGACCAAAATCAGCATCCATCCTCAAAACTGTAAACGTCGAGGCCCTGCTCCCAGGACAAAGGTGCCAGCCCCAAAACGCATGCCTGGCCTCAAACCTCCCTCACCGGCCCACGCACAGCCACACTCACATTGGGGCTGCGGGCTCGCCTAGACGAGCAAGGCCTCAACATAGGGCTTTTACGTCCCTCTCGACCAAAATCAGCATCCATCCTCAAAACTGTAAACGTCGAGGCCCTGCTCCCAGGACAAAGGTGCCAGCCCCAAAACGCATGCCTGGCCTCAAACCTCCCTCACCGGCCCACGCACAGCCACACTCACATTGGGGCTGCGGGCTCGCCTAGACGAGCAAGGCCTCAACATAGCGCTTTTACGTCCCTCTCGACCAAAATCAGCATCCATCCTCAAAACTGTAAACGTCGAGGCCCTGCTCCCAGGACAAAGGTGCCAGCCCCAAAACGCATGCCTGGCCTCAAACCTCCCTCACCGGCCCACGCACAGCCACACTCACATTGGGGCTGCGGGCTCGCCTAGAAGAGCAAGGACTCAACATAGGGCTTTTACGTCCCTCTCGACCAAAATCAGCATCCATCCTCAAAACTGTAAACGTCGAGGCCCTGCTCCCAGGACAAAGGTGCCAGCCCCAAAACGCATGCCTGGCCTCAAACCTCCCTCACCGGCCCACACACAGCCACACTCACATTGGGGCTGCGGGCTCGCCTAGACGAGCAAGGCCTCAACATAGGCTTTTACGTCCCTCTCGACCAAAATCAGCATCCATCCTCAAAACTGTAAACGTCGAGGCCCTGCTCCCAGGACAAAGGTGCCAGCCCCAAAACGCAGGCCTGGCCTCAAACCTCCCTCACCGGCCCACGCACAGCCACACTCACATTGGGGCTGCGGGCTCGCCTAGCCGAGCAAGGCCTCAACATAGGGCTTTTACGTCCCTCTCGACCAAAATCAGCATCCATCCTCAAAACTGTAAACGTCGAGGCCCTGCTCCCAGGACAAAGGTGCCAGCCCCAAAACGCATGCCTGGCCTCAAACCTCCCTCACCGGCCCACGCACAGCCACACTCACATTGGGGCTGCGGGCTCGCCTAGACGAGCAAGGCCTCAACATAGGCTTTTACGTCCCTCTCGACCAAAATCAGCATCCATCCTCAAAACTGTAAACGTCGAGGCCCTGCTCCCAGGACAAAGGTGCCAGCCCCAAAACGCATGCCTGGCCTCAAACCTCCCTCACCGGCCCACGCACAGCCACACTCACATTGGGGCTGCGGGCTCGCCTAGACAAGGTCTCAACATAGGGCTTTTACGTCCCTCTCGACCAAAATCAGCATCCATCCTCAAAACTGTAAACGTCGAGGCCCTGCTCCCAGGACAAAGGTGCCAGCCCCAAAACGCATGCCTGGCCTCAAACCTCCCTCACCGGCCCACGCACAGCCACACTCACATTGGGGCTGCGGGCTCGCCTAGACGAGCAAGGCCTCAACATAGGGCTTTTACGTCCCTCTCGACCAAAATCAGCGTCCATCCTCAAAACTGTAAACGTCGAGGCCCTGCTCCCAGGACAAAGGTGCCAGCCCCAAAACGCATGCCTGGCCTCAAACCTCCCTCACCGGCCCACGCACAGCCACACTCACATTGGGGCTGCGGGCTCGCCTAGGCGAGCAAGGCCTCAACATAGGGCTTTTACGTCCCTCTCGACCAAAATCAGCATCCATCCTCAAAACTGTAAACGTCGAGGCCCTGCTCCCAGGACAAAGGTGCCAGCCCCAAAACGCATGCCTGGCCTCAAACCTCCCTCACCGGCCCACGCACAGCCACACTCACATTGGGGCTGCGGGCTCGCCTAGACGAGCAAGGCCTCAACATAGGCTTTTACGTCCCTCTCGACCAAAATCAGCATCCATCCTCAAAACTGTAAACGTCGAGGCCCTGCTCCCAGGACAAAGGTGCCAGCCCCAAAACGCATGCCTGGCCTCAAACCTCCCTCACCGGCCCACGCACAGCCACACTCACATTGGGGCTGCGGGCTCGCCTAGACGAGCAAGGCCTCAACATAGGGCTTTTACGTCCCTCTCGACCAATATCAGCATCCATCCTCAAAACTGTAAACGTCGAGGCCCTGCTCCCAGGACAAAGGTGCCAGCCCCAAAACGCATGCCTGGCCTCAAACCTCCCTCACCGGCCCACGCACAGCCACACTCACATTGGGGCTGCGGGCTCGCCTAGACGAGCAAGGCCTCAACATAGGGCTTTTACGTCCCTCTCGACCAAAATCAGCATCCATCCTCAAAACTGTAAACGTCGAGGCCCTGCTCCCAGGACAAAGGTGCCAGCCCCAAAACGCATGCCTGGCCTCCAACCTCCCTCACCGGCCCACGCACAGCCACACTCACATTGGGGCTGCGGGCTCGCCTAGACGAGCAAGGCCTCAACATAGGGCTTTTACGTCCCTCTCGACCAAAATCAGCGTCCATCCTCAAAACTGTAAACGTCGAGGCCCTGCTCCCAGGACAAAGGTGCCAGCCCCAAAACGCATGCCTGGCCTCAAACCTCCCTCACCGGCCCACGCACAGCCACACTCACATTGGGGCTGCGGGCTCGCCTAGACGAGCAAGGCCTCAACATAGGGCTTTTACGTCCCTCTCGACCAAAATCAGCATCCATCCTCAAAACTGTAAACGTCGAGGCCCTGCTCCCAGGACAAAGGTGCCAGCCCCAAAACGCATGCCTGGCCTCAAACCTCCCTCACCGGCCCACGCACAGCCACACTCACATTGGGGCTGCGGGCTCGCCTAGACGAGCAAGGCCTCAACATAGCGCTTTTACGTCCCTCTCGACCAAAATCAGCATCCATCCTCAAAACTGTAAACGTCGAGGCCCTGCTCCCAGGACAAAGGTGCCAGCCCCAAAACGCATGCCTGGCCTCAAACCTCCCTCACCGGCCCACGCACAGCCACACTCACATTGGGGCTGCGGGCTCGCCTAGACGAGCAAGGCCTCAACATAGGGCTTTTACGTCCCTCTCGACCAAAATCAGCATCCATCCTCAAAACTGTAAACGTCGAGGCCCTGCTCCCAGGACAAAGGTGCCAGCCCCAAAACGCATGCCTGGCCTCAAACCTCCCTCACCGGCCCACGCACAGCCACACTCACATTGGGGCTGCGGGCTCGCCTAGCGAGCAAGGCCTCAACATAGGGCTTTTACGTCCCTCTCGACCAAAATCAGCGTCCATCCTCAAAACTGTAAACGTCGAGGCCCTGCTCCCAGGACAAAGGTGCCAGCCCCAAAACGCATGCCTGGCCTCAAACCTCCCTCACCGGCCCACGCACAGCCACACTCACATTGGGGCTGCGGGCTCGCCTAGACGAGCAAGGCCTCAACATAGCGCTTTTACGTCCCTCTCGACCAAAATCAGCATCCATCCTCAAAACTGTAAACGTCGAGGCCCTGCTCCCAGGACAAAGGTGCCAGCCCCAAAACGCATGCCTGGCCTCAAACCTCCCTCACCGGCCCACGCACAGCCACACTCACATTGGGGCTGCGGGCTCGCCTAGACGAGCAAGGCCTCAACATAGGCTTTTACGTCCCTCTCGACCAAAATCAGCATCCATCCTCAAAACTGTAAACGTCGAGGCCCTGCTCCCAGGACAAAGGTGCCAGCCCCAAAACGCATGCCTGGCCTCAAACCTCCCTCACCGGCCCACGCACAGCCACACTCACATTGGGGCTGCGGGCTCGCCTAGACGAGCAAGGCCTCAACATAGGGCTTTTACGTCCCTCTCGACCAAAATCAGCATCCATCCTCAAAACTGTAAACGTCGAGGCCCTGCTCCCAGGACAAAGGTGCCAGCCCCAAAACGCATGCCTGGCCTCAAACCTCCCTCACCGGCCCACGCACAGCCACACTCACATTGGGGCTGCGGGCTCGCCTAGACGAGCAAGGCCTCAACATAGGGCTTTTACGTCCCTCTCGACCAAAATCAGCGTCCATCCTCAAAACTGTAAACGTCGAGGCCCTGCTCCCAGGACAAAGGTGCCAGCCCCAAAACGCATGCCTGGCCTCAAACCTCCCTCACCGGCCCACGCACAGCCACACTCACATTGGGGCTGCGGGCTCGCCTAGACGAGCAAGGCCTCAACATAGGGCTTTTACGTCCCTCTCGACCAAAATCAGCATCCATCCTCAAAACTGTAAACGTCGAGGCCCTGCTCCCAGGACAAAGGTGCCAGCCCCAAAACGCATGCCTGCCCTCAAACCTCCCTCACCGGCCCACGCACAGCCACACTCACATTGGGGCTGCGGGCTCGCCTAGACGAGCAAGGCCTCAACATAGCGCTTTTACGTCCCTCTCGACCAAAATCAGCATCCATCCTCAAAACTGTAAACGTCGAGGCCCTGCTCCCAGGACAAAGGTGCCAGCCCCAAAACGCATGCCTGGCCTCAAACCTCCCTCACCGGCCCACGCACAGCCACACTCACATTGGGGCTGCGGGCTCGCCTAGACGAGCAAGGCCTCAACATAGGGCTTTTACGTCCCTCTCGACCAAAATCAGCATCCATCCTCAAAACTGTAAACGTCGAGGCCCTGCTCCCAGGACAAAGGTGCCAGCCCCAAAACGCATGCCTGGCCTCAAACCTCCCTCACCGGCCCACGCACAGCCACACTCACATTGGGGCTGCGGGCTCGCCTAGACGAGCAAGGCCTCAACATAGGGCTTTTACGTCCCTCTCGACCAAAATCAGCATCCATCCTCAAAACTGTAAACGTCGAGGCCCTGCTCCCAGGACAAAGGTGCCAGCCCCAAAACGCATGCCTGGCCTCAAACCTCCCTCACCGGCCCACGCACAGCCACACTCACATTGGGGCTGCGGGCTCGCCTAGACGAGCAAGGCCTCAACATAGGGCTTTTACGTCCCTCTCGACCAAAATCAGCATCCATCCTCAAAACTGTAAACGTCGAGGCCCTGCTCCCAGGACAAAGGTGCCAGCCCCAAAACGCATGCCTGGCCTCAAACCTCCCTCACCGGCCCACGCACAGCCACACTCACATTGGGGCTGCGGGCTCGCCTAGACGAGCAAGGCCTCAACATAGGGCTTTTACGTCCCTCTCGACCAAAATCAGCATCCATCCTCAAAACTGTAAACGTCGAGGCCCTGCTCCCAGGACAAAGGTGCCAGCCCCAAAACGCATGCCTGGCCTCAAACCTCCCTCACCGGCCCACGCACAGCCACACTCACATTGGGGCTGCGGGCTCGCCTAGACGAGCAAGGCCTCAACATAGGGCTTTTACGTCCCTCTCGACCAAAATCAGCATCCATCCTCAAAACTGTAAACGTCGAGGCCCTGCTCCCAGGACAAAGGTGCCAGCCCCAAAACGCATGCCTGGCCTCAAACCTCCCTCACCGGCCCACGCACAGCCACACTCACATTGGGGCTGCGGGCTCGCCTAGACGAGCAAGGCCTCAACATAGGGCTTTTACGTCCCTCTCGACCAAAATCAGCATCCATCCTCAAAACTGTAAACGTCGAGGCCCTGCTCCCAGGACAAAGGTGCCAGCCCCAAAACGCATGCCTGGCCTCAAACCTCCCTCACCGGCCCACGCACAGCCACACTCACATTGGGGCTGCGGGCTCGCCTAGACGAGCAAGGCCTCAACATAGGGCTTTTACGTCCCTCTCGACCAAAATCAGCATCCATCCTCAAAACTGTAAACGTCGAGGCCCTGCTCCCAGGACAAAGGTGCCAGCCCCAAAACGCATGCCTGGCCTCAAACCTCCCTCACCGGCCCACGCACAGCCACACTCACATTGGGGCTGCGGGCTCGCCTAGACGAGCAAGGCCTCAACATAGCGCTTTTACGTCCCTCTCGACCAAAATCAGCATCCATCCTCAGAACTGTAAACGTCGAGGCCCTGCTCCCAGGACAAAGGTGCCAGCCCCAAAACGCATGCCTGGCCTCAAACCTCCCTCACCGGCCCACGCACAGCCACACTCACATTGGGGCTGCGGGCTCGCCTAGACGAGCAATGCCTCAACATACGTTTTACGTCCCTCTCGACCAAAATCAGCATCCATCCTCAAAACTGTAAACGTCGAGGCCCTGCTCCCAGGACAAAGGTGCCAGCCCCAAAACGCATGCCTGGCCTCAAACCTCCCTCACCGGCCCACGCACAGCCACACTCACATTGGGGCTGCGGGCTCGCCTAGACGAGCAAGGCCTCAACATAGGGCTTTTACGTCCCTCTCGACCAAAATCAGCATCCATCCTCAAAACTGTAAACGTCGAGGCCCTGCTCCCAGGACAAAGGTGCCAGCCCCAAAACGCATGCCTGGCCTCAAACCTCCCTCACCGGCCCACGCACAGCCACACTCACATTGGGGCTGCGGGCTCGCCTAGACGAGCAAGGCCTCAACATAGGGCTTTTACGTCCCTCTCGACCAAAATCAGCATCCATCCTCAAAACTGTAAACGTCGAGGCCCTGCTCCCAGGACAAAGGTGCCAGCCCCAAAACGCATGCCTGGCCTCAAACCTCCCTCACCGGCCCACGCACAGCCACACTCACATTGGGGCTGCGGGCTCGCCTAGACGAGCAAGGCCTCAACATAGGCTTTTACGTCCCTCTCGACCAAAATCAGCATCCATCCTCAAAACTGTAAACGTCGAGGCCCTGCTCCCAGGACAAAGGTGCCAGCCCCAAAACGCATGCCTGGCCTCAAACCTCCCTCACCGGCCCACGCACAGCCACACTCACATTGGGGCTGCGGGCTCGCCTAGACGAGCAAGGCCTCAACATAGGGCTTTTACGTCCCTCTCGACCAAAATCAGCATCCATCCTCAAAACTGTAAACGTCGAGGCCCTGCTCCCAGGACAAAGGTGCCAGCCCCAAAACGCATGCCTGGCCTCAAACCTCCCTCACCGGCCCACGCACAGCCACACTCACATTGGGGCTGCGGGCTCGCCTAGCGAGCAAGGCCTCAACATAGGGCTTTTACGTCCCTCTCGACCAAAATCAGCATCCATCCTCAAAACTGTAAACGTCGAGGCCCTGCTCACAGGACAAAGGTGCCAGCCCCAAAACGCATGCCTGGCCTCAAACCTCCCTCACCGGCCCACGCACAGCCACACTCACATTGGGGCTGCGGGCTCGCCTAGACGAGCAAGGCCTCAACATAGCGCTTTTACGTCCCTCTCGACCAAAATCAGCATCCATCCTCAAAACTGTAAACGTCGAGGCCCTGCTCCCAGGACAAAGGTGCCAGCCCCAAAACGCATGCCTGGCCTCAAACCTCCCTCACCGGCCCACGCACAGCCACACTCACATTGGGGCTGCGGGCTCGCCTAGACGAGCAAGGCCTCAACATAGGGTTTTACGTCCCTCTCGACCAAAATCAGCATCCATCCTCAAAACTGTAAACGTCGAGGCCCTGCTCCCAGGACAAAGGTGCCAGCCCCAAAACGCATGCCTGGCCTCAAACCTCCCTCACCGGCCCACGCACAGCCACACTCACATTGGGGCTGCGGGCTCGCCTAGACGAGCAAGGCCTCAACATAGGCTTTTACGTCCCTCTCGACCAAAATCAGCATCCATCCTCAAAACTGTAAACGTCGAGGCCCTGCTCCCAGGACAAAGGTGCCAGCCCCAAAACGCATGCCTGGCCTCAAACCTCCCTCACCGGCCCACGCACAGCCACACTCACATTGGGGCTGCGGGCTCGCCTAGACGAGCAAGGCCTCAACATAGGGCTTTTACGTCCCTCTCGACCAAAATCAGCATCCATCCTCAAAACTGTAAACGTCGAGGCCCTGCTCCCAGGACAAAGGTGCCAGCCCCAAAACGCATGCCTGGCCTCAAACCTCCCTCACCGGCCCACGCACAGCCACACTCACATTGGGGCTGCGGGCTCGCCTAGACGAGCAAGGCCTCAACATAGGGCTTTTACGTCCCTCTCGACCAAAATCAGCATCCATCCTCAAAACTGTAAACGTCGAGGCCCTGCTCCCAGGACAAAGGTGCCAGCCCCAAAACGCATGCCTGGCCTCAAACCTCCCTCACCGGCCCACGCACAGCCACACTCACATTGGGGCTGCGGGCTCGCCTAGACGAGCAAGGCCTCAACATAGCGCTTTTACGTCCCTCTCGACCAAAATCAGCATCCATCCTCAAAACTGTAAACGTCGAGGCCCTGCTCCCAGGACAAAGGTGCCAGCCCCAAAACGCATGCCTGGCCTCAAACCTCCCTCACCGGCCCACGCACAGCCACACTCACATTGGGGCTGAGGGCTCGCCTAGGCGAGCAAGGCCTCAACATAGGGCTTTTACGTCCCTCTCGACCAAAATCAGCATCCATCCTCAAAACTGTAAACGTCGAGGCCCTGCTCCCAGGACAAAGGTGCCAGCCCCAAAACGCATGCCTGGCCTCAAACCTCCCTCACCGGCCCACGCACAGCCACACTCACATTGGGGCTGCGGGCTCGCCTAGACGAGCAAGGCCTCAACATAGGCTTTTACGTCCCTCTCGACCAAAATCAGCATCCATCCTCAAAACTGTAAACGTCGAGGCCCTGCTCCCAGGACAAAGGTGCCAGCCCCAAAACGCATGCCTGGCCTCAAACCTCCCTCACCGGCCCACGCACAGCCACACTCACATAGGGGCTGCGGGCTCGCCTAGACGAGCAAGGCCTCAACATAGGGCTTTTACGTCCCTCTCGACCAAAATCAGCGTCCATCCTCAAAACTGTAAACGTCGAGGCCCTGCTCCCAGGACAAAGGTGCCAGCCCCAAAACGCATGCCTGGCCTCAAACCTCCCTCACCGGCCCACGCACAGCCACACTCACATTGGGGCTGCGGGCTCGCCTAGCCGAGCAAGGCCTCAACATAGGGTTCTACGTCCCTCTCGACCAAAATCAGTGTCCATCCTCAAAACTGTAAACATCGAGGCCCTGCTCCCAGGACAAAGGTGCCAGCCCCAAAACGCATGCCTGGCCTCAAACCTCCCTCACCGGCCCACGCACAGCCACACTCACATTGGGGCTGCGGGCTCGCCTAGACGAGCAAGGCCTCAACATAGGGCTTTTACGTCCCTCTCGACCAAAATCAGCATCCATCCTCAAAACTGTAAACGTCGAGGCCCTGCTCCCAGGACAAAGGTGCCAGCCCCAAAACGCATGCCTGGCCTCAAACCTCCCTCACCGGCCCACGCACAGCCACACTCACATTGGGGCTGCGGGCTCGCCTAGACGAGCAAGGCCTCAACATAGGCTTTTACGTCCCTCTCGACCAAAATCAGCATCCATCCTCAAAACTGTAAACGTCGAGGCCCTGCTCCCAGGACAAAGGTGCCAGCCCCAAAACGCATGCCTGGCCTCAAACCTCCCTCACCGGCCCACGCACAGCCACACTCACATTGGGGCTGCGGGCTCGCCTAGACGAGCAAGGCCTCAACATAGCGCTTTTACGTCCCTCTCGACCAAAATCAGCATCCATCCTCAAAACTGTAAACGTCGAGGCCCTGCTCCCAGGACAAAGGTGCCAGCCCCAAAACGCATGCCTGGCCTCAAACCTCCCTCACCGGCCCACGCACAGCCACACTCACATTGGGGCTGAGGGCTCGCCTAGACGAGCAAGGCCTCAACATAGGGCTTTTACGTCCCTCTCGACCAAAATCAGCATCCATCCTCAAAACTGTAAACGTCGAGGCCCTGCTCCCAGGACAAAGGTGCCAGCCCCAAAACGCATGCCTGGCCTCAAACCTCCCTCACCGGCCCACGCACAGCCACACTCACATTGGGGCTGCGGGCTCGCCTAGACGAGCAAGGCCTCAACATAGGGCTTTTACGTCCCTCTCGACCAAAATCAGCATCCATCCTCAAAACTGTAAACGTCGAGGCCCTGCTCCCAGGACAAAGGTGCCAGCCCCAAAACGCATGCCTGGCCTCAAACCTCCCTCACCGGCCCACGCACAGCCACACTCACATTGGGGCTGCGGGCTCGCCTAGACGAGCAAGGCCTCAACATAGGGCTTTTACGTCCCTCTCGACCAAAATCAGCATCCATCCTCAAAACTGTAAACGTCGAGGCCCTGCTCCCAGGACAAAGGTGCCAGCCCCAAAACGCATGCCTGGCCTCAAACCTCCCTCACCGGCCCACGCACAGCCACACTCACATTGGGGCTGCGGGCTCGCCTAGACGAGCAAGGCCTCAACATAGGGCTTTTACGTCCCTCTCGACCAAAATCAGCATCCATCCTCAAAACTGTAAACGTCGAGGCCCTGCTCCCAGGACAAAGGTGCCAGCCCCAAAACGCATGCCTGGCCTCAAACCTCCCTCACCGGCCCACGCACAGCCACACTCACATTGGGGCTGCGGGCTCGCCTAGACGAGCAAGGCCTCAACATAGGGCTTTTACGTCCCTCTCGACCAAAATCAGCATCCATCCTCAAAACTGTAAACGTCGAGGCCCTGCTCCCAGGACAAAGGTGCCAGCCCCAAAACGCATGCCTGGCCTCAAACCTCCCTCACCGGCCCACGCACAGCCACACTCACATTGGGGCTGCGGGCTCGCCTAGACGAGCAAGGCCTCAACATAGGGCTTTTACGTCCCTCTCGACCAAAATCAGCATCCATCCTCAAAACTGTAAA
The DNA here is from genome assembly GCF_028858705.1 of Grus americana. Lineage (NCBI taxonomy): Eukaryota > Metazoa > Chordata > Aves > Gruiformes > Gruidae > Grus > Grus americana. The sequence continues at coordinate 18,448 of NW_026561403.1, read as the reverse complement.
CGTCGAGGCCCTGCTCCCAGGACAAAGGTGCCAGCCCCAAAACGCATGCCTGGCCTCAAACCTCCCTCACCGGCCCACGCACAGCCACACTCACATTGGGGCTGCGGGCTCGCCTAGCCGAGCAAGGCCTCAACATAGGGCTTTTACGTCCCTCTCGACCAAAATCAGCATCCATCCTCAAAACTGTAAACGTCGAGGCCCTGCTCCCAGGACAAAGGTGCCAGCCCCAAAACGCATGCCTGGCCTCAAACCTCCCTCACCGGCCCACGCACAGCCACACTCACATTGGGGCTGCGGGCTCGCCTAGACGAGCAAGGCCTCAACATAGCGCTTTTACGTCCCTCTCGACCAAAATCAGCATCCATCCTCAAAACTGTAAACGTCGAGGCCCTGCTCCCAGGACAAAGGTGCCAGCCCCAAAACGCATGCCTGGCCTCAAACCTCCCTCACCGGCCCACGCACAGCCACACTCACATTGGGGCTGCGGGCTCGCCTAGACGAGCAAGGCCTCAACATAGGGCTTTTACGTCCCTCTCGACCAAAATCAGCATCCATCCTCAAAACTGTAAACGTCGAGGCCCTGCTCCCAGGACAAAGGTGCCAGCCCCAAAACGCATGCCTGGCCTCAAACCTCCCTCACCGGCCCACGCACAGCCACACTCACATTGGGGCTGCGGGCTCGCCTAGCGAGCAAGGCCTCAACATAGGGCTTTTACGTCCCTCTCGACCAAAATCAGCATCCATCCTCAAAACTGTAAACGTCGAGGCCCTGCTCCCAGGACAAAGGTGCCAGCCCCAAAACGCATGCCTGGCCTCAAACCTCCCTCACCGGCCCACACACAGCCACACTCACATTGGGGCTGCGGGCTCGCCTAGACGAGCAAGGCCTCAACATAGGGCTTTTACGTCCCTCTCGACCAAAATCAGCATCCATCCTCAAAACTGTAAACGTCGAGGCCCTGCTCCCAGGACAAAGGTGCCAGCCCCAAAACGCATGCCTGGCCTCAAACCTCCCTCACCGGCCCACGCACAGCCACACTCACATTGGGGCTGCGGGCTCGCCTAGACGAGCAAGGCCTCAACATAGGGCTTTTACGTCCCTCTCGACCAAAATCAGCATCCATCCTCAAAACTGTAAACGTCGAGGCCCTGCTCCCAGGACAAAGGTGCCAGCCCCAAAACGCATGCCTGGCCTCAAACCTCCCTCACCGGCCCACGCACAGCCACACTCACATTGGGGCTGCGGGCTCGCCTAGACGAGCAAGGCCTCAACATAGGGCTTTTACGTCCCTCTCGACCAAAATCAGCATCCATCCTCAAAACTGTAAACGTCGAGGCCCTGCTCCCAGGACAAAGGTGCCAGCCCCAAAACGCATGCCTGGCCTCAAACCTCCCTCACCGGCCCACGCACAGCCACACTCACATTGGGGCTGCGGGCTCGCCTAGACGAGCAAGGCCTCAACATAGGCTTTTACGTCCCTCTCGACCAAAATCAGCATCCATCCTCAAAACTGTAAACGTCGAGGCCCTGCTCCCAGGACAAAGGTGCCAGCCCCAAAACGCATGCCTGGCCTCAAACCTCCCTCACCGGCCCACGCACAGCCACACTCACATTGGGGCTGCGGGCTCGCCTAGCGAGCAAGGCCTCAACATAGGCTTTTACGTCCCTCTCGACCAAAATCAGCATCCATCCTCAAAACTGTAAACGTCGAGGCCCTGCTCCCAGGACAAAGGTGCCAGCCCCAAAACGCATGCCTGGCCTCAAACCTCCCTCACCGGCCCACGCACAGCCACACTCACATTGGGGCTGCGGGCTCGCCTAGACGAGCAAGGCCTCAACATAGGGCTTTTACGTCCCTCTCGACCAAAATCAGCATCCATCCTCAAAACTGTAAACGTCGAGGCCCTGCTCCCAGGACAAAGGTGCCAGCCCCAAAACGCATGCCTGGCCTCAAACCTCCCTCACCGGCCCACGCACAGCCACACTCACATTGGGGCTGCGGGCTCGCCTAGACGAGCAAGGCCTCAACATAGGGCTTTTACGTCCCTCTCGACCAAAATCAGCATCCATCCTCAAAACTGTAAACGTCGAGGCCCTGCTCCCAGGACAAAGGTGCCAGCCCCAAAACGCATGCCTGGCCTCAAACCTCCCTCACCGGCCCACGCACAGCCACACTCACATTGGGGCTGCGGGCTCGCCTAGACGAGCAAGGCCTCAACATAGGGCTTTTACGTCCCTCTCGACCAAAATCAGCATCCATCCTCAAAACTGTAAACGTCGAGGCCCTGCTCCCAGGACAAAGGTGCCAGCCCCAAAACGCATGCCTGGCCTCAAACCTCCCTCACCGGCCCACGCACAGCCACACTCACATTGGGGCTGCGGGCTCGCCTAGACGAGCAAGGCCTCAACATAGGGCTTTTACGTCCCTCTCGACCAAAATCAGCATCCATCCTCAAAACTGTAAACGTCGAGGCCCTGCTCCCAGGACAAAGGTGCCAGCCCCAAAACGCATGCCTGGCCTCAAACCTCCCTCACCGGCCCACGCACAGCCACACTCACATTGGGGCTGCGGGCTCGCCTAGACGAGCAAGGCCTCAACATAGGGCTTTTACGTCCCTCTCGACCAAAATCAGCATCCATCCTCAAAACTGTAAACGTCGAGGCCCTGCTCCCAGGACAAAGGTGCCAGCCCCAAAACGCATGCCTGGCCTCAAACCTCCCTCACCGGCCCACGCACAGCCACACTCACATTGGGGCTGCGGGCTCGCCTAGACGAGCAAGGCCTCAACATAGGGCTTTTACGTCCCTCTCGACCAAAATCAGCATCCATCCTCAAAACTGTAAACGTCGAGGCCCTGCTCCCAGGACAAAGGTGCCAGCCCCAAAACGCATGCCTGGCCTCAAACCTCCCTCACCGGCCCACGCACAGCCACACTCACATTGGGGCTGCGGGCTCGCCTAGACGAGCAAGGCCTCAACATAGGGCTTTTACGTCCCTCTCGACCAAAATCAGCATCCATCCTCAAAACTGTAAACGTCGAGGCCCTGCTCCCAGGACAAAGGTGCCAGCCCCAAAACGCATGCCTGGCCTCAAACCTCCCTCACCGGCCCACGCACAGCCACACTCACACTGGGGCTGCGGGCTCGCCTAGCGAGCAAGGCCTCAACATAGGGCTTTTACGTCCCTCTCGACCAAAATCAGCATCCATCCTCAAAACTGTAAACGTCGAGGCCCTGCTCCCAGGACAAAGGTGCCAGCCCCAAAACGCATGCCTGGCCTCAAACCTCCCTCACCGGCCCACGCACAGCCACACTCACATTGGGGCTGCGGGCTCGCCTAGACGAGCAAGGCCTCAACATAGGGCTGTTACGTCCCTCTCGACCAAAATCAGCGTCCATCCTCAAAACTGTAAACGTCGAGGCCCTGCTCCCAGGACAAACGTGCCAGCCCCAAAACGCATGCCTGGCCTCAAACCTCCCTCACCGGCCCACGCACAGCCACACTCACATTGGGGCTGCGGGCTCGCCTAGACGAGCAAGGCCTCAACATAGGCTTTTACGTCCCTCTCGACCAAAATCAGCATCCATCCTCAAAACTGTAAACGTCGAGGCCCTGCTCCCAGGACAAAGGTGCCAGCCCCAAAACGCATGCCTGGCCTCAAACCTCCCTCACCGGCCCACGCACAGCCACACTCACATTGGGGCTGCGGGCTCGCCTAGACGAGCAAGGCCTCAACATAGGGCTTTTACGTCCCTCTCGACCAAAATCAGCATCCATCCTCAAAACTGTAAACGTCGAGGCCCTGCTCCCAGGACAAAGGTGCCAGCCCCAAAACGCATGCCTGGCCTCAAACCTCCCTCACCGGCCCACGCACAGCCACACTCACATTGGGGCTGCGGGCTCGCCTAGACGAGCAAGGCCTCAACATAGGGCTTTTACGTCCCTCTCGACCAAAATCAGCGTCCATCCTCAAAACTGTAACGTCGAGGCCCTGCTCCCAGGACAAACGTGCCAGCCCCAAAACGCATGCCTGGCCTCAAACCTCCCTCACCGGCCCACGCACAGCCACACTCACATTGGGTCTACGGGCTCGCCTAGACGAGCAAGGCCTCAACATAATGCTTTTATGTCCCTCTCGACCAAAATCAGTGTCCATCCTCAAAACTGTAAACGTCGAGGCCCTGCTCCCAGGAAAAAGGTTCCAGCCCCAAAAAACATGCCTGCCCTCAAACCTCCATCGCTGGCGCACGCACAGCCACACTCACACTGGGGCTGCGGGCTCGCCTAGACGAGCAAGGACTCAACATAGTGCTTTTACGTCCCTCTCGACCAAAATCAGCATCCATCCTCAAAACTGTAAACGTCGAGGCCCTGCTCCCAGGACAAACGTGCCAGCCCCAAAACGCATGCCTGGCCTCCAACCTGCCTCACCGGCCCACGCACAGCCACACTCACATTGGGGCTGCGGGCTCGCCTAGACGAGCAAGGCCTCAACATAGGGCTTTTACGTCCCTCTCGACCAAAATCAGCATCCATCCTCAAAACTGTAAACGTCGAGGCCCTGCTCCCAGGACAAAGGTGCCAGCCCCAAAACGCATGCCTGCCCTCAAACCTCCCTCACCGGCCCACGCACAGCCACACTCACATTGGGGCTGCGGGCTCGCCTAGACGAGAAAGGCCTCAACATAGGGCTTTTACGTCCCTCTCGACCAAAATCAGCATCCATCCTCAAAACTGTAAACGTCGAGGCCCTGCTCCCAGGACAAAGGTGCCAGCCCCAAAACGCATGCCTGCCCTCAAACCTCCCTCACCGGCCCACGCACAGCCACACTCACATTGGGGCTGCGGGCTCGCCTAGCCGAGCAAGGCCTCAACATAGGGCTTTTAGGTCCCTCTCGACCAAAATCAGCGTCCATCCTCAAAACTGTAAACGTCGAGGCCCTGCTCCCAGGACAAAGGTGCCAGCCCCAAAACGCATGCCTGGCCTCAAACCTCCCTCACCGGCCCACGCACAGCCACACTCACATTGGGGCTGCGGGTTCGGCGGGGCGAGCAAGGCTTCACCATATAGTCTTACGTCCCTCTCGACCAAAATCAGCGTCCATCCTCAAAACTGTAAACATCGAGGCCCTGCTCCCAGGACAAAGGTGCCAGCCCCAAAACGCATGCCTGGCCTCAAACCTCCCTCACCGGCCCACGCACAGCCACACTCACATTGGGGCTGCGGGCTCGCCTAGACGAGCAAGGCCTCAACATAGGGCTTTTACGTCCCTCTCGACCAAAATCAGCATCCATCCTCAAAACTGTAAACGTCGAGGCCCTGCTCCCAGGACAAACGTGCCAGCCCCAAAACGCATGCCTGGCCTCAAACCTCCCTCACCGGCCCACGCACAGCCACACTCACATTGGGGCTGCGGGCTCGCCTAGCCGAGCAAGGCCTCAACATAGGGCTTTTACGACCCTCTCGACCAAAATCAGCATCCATCCTCAAAACTGTAAACGTCGAGGCCCTGCTCCCAGGACAAAGGTGCCAGCCCCAAAACGCATGCCTGGCCTCAACCTCCCTCACCGGCCCACGCACAGCCACACTCACATTGGGGCTGCGGGCTCGCCTAGACGAGCAAGGCCTCAACATAGCGCTTTTACGTCCCTCTCGACCAAAATCAGCGTCCATCCTCAAAACTGTAAACGTCGAGGCCCTGCTCCCAGGACAAAGGTGCCAGCCCCAAAACGCATGCCTGGCCTCAAACCTCCCTCACCGGCCCACGCACAGCCACACTCACATTGGGGCTGCGGGCTCGCCTAGACGAGCAAGGCCTCAACATACGGCTTTTACGTCCCTCTCGACCAAAATCAGCATCCATCCTCAAAACTGTAAACGTCGAGGCCCTGCTCCCAGGACAAAGGTGCAGCCCCAAAACGCATGCCTGGCCTCAAACCTCCCTCACCGGCCCACGCACAGCCACACTCACATTGGGGCTGCGGGCTCGCCTAGACGAGCAAGGCCTCAACATAGCGCTTTTACGTCCCTCTCGACCAAAATCAGCATCCATCCTCAAACTGTAAACGTCGAGGCCCTGCTCCCAGGACAAAGGTGCCAGCCCCAAAACGCATGCCTGGCCTCAAACCTCCCTCACCGGCCCACGCACAGCCACACTCACATTGGGGCTGCGGGCTCGCCTAGACGAGCAAGGCCTCAACATAGGGCTTTTAGGTCCCTCTCGACCAAAATCAGCGTCCATCCTCAAAACTGTAAACGTCGAGGCCCTGCTCCCAGGACAAAGGTGCCAGCCCCAAAACGCATGCCTGCCCTCAAACCTCCCTCACCGGCCCACGCACAGCCACACTCACACTGGGGCTGCGGGCTCGCCTAGGCGAGCAAGGCCTCAACATAGGGCTTTTACGTCCCTCTCGACCAAAATCAGCGTCCATCCTCAAAACTGTAAACGTCGAGGCCCTGCTCCCAGGACAAAGGTGCCAGCCCCAAAAACGCATGCCTGCCCTCAAACCTCCCTCACTGGCCCACGCACAGCCACACTCACACTGGGGCTGCGGGCTCGCCTAGACGAGCAAGGCCTCAACATAACGCTTTTACGTCCCTCTCGACCAAAATCAGCATCCATCCTCAAAACTGTAAACGTCGAGGCCCTGCTCCCAGGACAAAGGTGCCAGCCCCAAAACGCATGCCTGGCCTCAAACCTCCCTCACCGGCCCACGCACAGCCACACTCACATTGGGGCTGAGGGCTCGCCTAGACGAGCAAGGCCTCAACATACGGTTTTTACGTCCCTCTCGACCAAAATCAGCATCCATCCTCAAAACTGTAAACGTCGAGGCCCTGCTCCCAGGACAAAGGTGCCAGCCCCAAAACGCATGCCTGGCCTCAACCTCCCTCACCGGCCCACGCACAGCCACACTCACATTGGGGCTGCGGGCTCGCCTAGACGAGCAAGGACTCAACATAGGGCTTTTACGTCCCTCTCGACCAAAATCAGCATCCATCCTCAAAACTGTAAACGTCGAGGCCCTGCTCCCAGGACAAAGGTGCCAGCCCCAAAACGCATGCCTGCCCTCAAACCTCCCTCACCGGCCCACGCACAGCCACACTCACATTGGGGCTGCGGGCTCGCCTAGACGAGCAAGGCCTCAACATAGGGCTTTTACGTCCCTCTCGACCAAAATCAGCATCCATCCTCAAAACTGTAAACGTCGAGGCCCTGCTCCCAGGACAAAGGTGCCAGCCCCAAAACGCATGCCTGCCCTCAAACCTCCCTCACCGGCCCACGCACAGCCACACTCACATTGGGGCTGAGGGCTCGCCTAGACGAGCAAGGCCTCAACATAGGGCTTTTACGTCCCTCTCGACCAAAATCAGCGTCCATCCTCAAAACTGTAAACGTCGAGGCCCTGCTCCCAGGACAAAGGTGCCAGCCCCAAAACGCATGCCTGGCCTCAAACCTCCCTCACCGGCCCACGCACAGCCACACTCACATTGGGGCTGCGGGCTCGCCTAGACGAGCAAGGCCTCAACATAGCGCTTTTACGTCCCTCTCGACCAAAATCAGCGTCCATCCTCAAAACTGTAAACGTCGAGGCCCTGCTCCCAGGACAAAGGTGCCAGCCCCAAAACGCATGCCTGGCCTCAAACCTCCCTCACCGGCCCACGCACAGCCACACTCACATTGGGGCTGCGGGCTCGCCTAGACGAGCAAGGCCTCAACATAGGGCTTTTACGTCCCTCTCGACCAAAATCAGCGTCCATCCTCAAAACTGTAAACGTCGAGGCCCTGCTCCCAGGACAAAGGTGCCAGCCCCAAAACGCATGCCTGGCCTCAAACCTCCCTCACCGGCCCACGCACAGCCACACTCACATTGGGGCTGCGGGCTCGCCTAGCCGAGCAAGGCCTCAACATAGGGCTTTTACGTCCCTCTCGACCAAAATCAGCATCCATCCTCAAAACTGTAAACGTCGAGGCCCTGCTCCCAGGACAAACGTGCCAGCCCCAAAACGCATGCCTGGCCTCAAACCTCCCTCACCGGCCCACGCACAGCCACACTCACATTGGGGCTGCGGGCTCGCCTAGACGAGCAAGGCCTCAACATAGCGCTTTTACGTCCCTCTCGACCAAAATCAGCGTCCATCCTCAAAACTGTAAACGTCGAGGCCCTGCTCCCAGGAAAAAGGTGCCAGCCCCAAAACGCATGCCTGGCCTCAAACCTCCCTCACCGGCCCACGCACAGCCACACTCACATTGGGGCTGCGGGCTCGCCTAGACGAGCAAGGCCTCAACATATAGTCTTACGTCCCTCTCGACCAAAATCAGCGTCCATCCTCAAAACTGTAAACATCGAGGCCCTGCTCCCAGGACAAAGGTGCCAGCCCCAAAACGCATGCCTGGCCTAAAACCTCCCTCACCGGCCCACACACAGCCACACTCACATTGGGTCTACGGGCTCGCCTAGACGAGCAAGGCCTCAACATAATGCTTTTATGTCACTCTCGACCAAAATCAGCGTCCATCCTCAAAACTGTAAACGTCGAGGCCCTGCTCCCAGGACAAAGGTGCCAGCCCCAAAACGCATGCCTGCCCTCAAACCTCCATCACCGGCCCACGCACAGCCACACTCACACTGGGGCTGCGGGCTCGCCTAGACCAGCAAGGCCTCAACATAGTGCTTTTACATACATCTCGACCAAAATCAGCGTCCATCCTCAAAACTGTAAACGTCGAGGCCCTGCTCCCAGGACAAAGGTGCCAGCCCCAAAACGCATGCCTGGCCTCAAACCTCCCTCACCGGCCCACGCACAGCCACACTCACACTGGGGCTGCGGGCTCGCCTAGACGAGCAAGGCCTCAACATAGGGCTTTTAGGTCCCTCTCGACCAAAATCAGAGATCATCCTCAAAACTGTAAACGTCGAGGCCCTGCTCCCAGGACAAACGTGCCAGCCCCAAAACGCATGCCTGGCCTCAAACCTCCCTCACCGGCCCACGCACAGCCACACTCACACTGGGGCTGCGGGCTCGCCTAGCCGAGCAAGGCCTCAACATAGGGCTTTTACGTCCCTCTCGACCAAAATCAGTGTCCATCCTCAAAACTGTAAACGTCGAGGCCCTGCTCCCAGGACAAAGGTGCCAGCCCCAAAACGCATGCCTGGCCTCAAACCTCCCTCACCGGCCCACGCACAGCCACACTCACACTGGGGCTGTGGGCTCGCCTAGACGAGCAAGGCCTCAACATAGCGCTTTTACGTCCCTCTCGACCAAAATCAGCGTCCATCCTCAAAACTGTAAACGTCGAGGCCCTGCTCCCAGGACAAACGTGCCAGCCCCAAAATGCATGCCTGCCCTCAAACCTCCCTCACCGGCCAACGCACAGCCACACTCACATTGGGGCTACGGGCTCGCCTAGCCGAGCAAGGCCTCAACATAGCGCTTTTACGTCCCTCTCGACCAAAATCAGCATCCATCCTCAAAACTGTAAACGTCGAGGCCCTGCTCCCAGGACAAAGGTGCCAGCCCCAAAACGCATGCCTGGCCTCCAACCTCCCTCACCGGCCCACGCACAGCCACACTCACATTGGGGCTGCGGGCTCGCCTAGATGAGCAAGGACTCAACATACGGTTTTTACGTCCCTCTAGACCAATATCAGCATCCATCCTCAAAACTGTAAACGTCGAGGCCCTGCTCCCAGGACAAAGGTGCCAGCCCCAAAACGCATGCGTGCCTTCAAACCTCCCTCACCGGCCCACGCACAGCCACACTCACATTGGGGCTGCGGGCTCGCTTAGACGAGAAAGGCCTCAACATAGGGCTTTTACGTCCCTCTCGACCAATATCAGCATCCATCCTCAAAACTGTAAACGTCGAGGCCCTGCTCCCAGGACAAAGGTGCCAGCCCCAAAACGCATGCCTGGCCTCAAACCTCCCTCACCGGCCCACGCACAGCCACACTCACATTGGGGCTGCGGGCTCGCCTAGACGAGCAAGGACTCAACATAGTGCTTTTATGTCCATCTCCACCAAAATCAGCATCCATCCTCAAAACTGTAAACGTCGAGGCCCTGCTCCCAGGACAAAGGTGCCAGCCCCAAAATGCATGCCTGCCCTCAAACCTCCCTCACCGGCCAACGCACAGCCACACTCACATTGGGGCTACGGGCTCGCCTAGCCGAGAAAGGCCTCAACATAGGGCTTTTAGGTCCCTCTCGACCAATATCAGCATCCATCCTCAAAACTGTAAACGTCGAGGCCCTGCTCCCAGGACAAAGGTGCCAGCCCAAAACGCATGCCTGGCCTCAAACCTCCCTCACCGGTCCACGCACAGCCACACTCACATTGGGGCTGCGGGCTCTCCAAGCCGAGCAAGGCCTGAACATAGGGCTTTTACGTCCCTCTCGACCAAAATCAGCGTCCATCCTCAAAACTGTAAATGTTGAGGCCCTGCTCCCAGGACAAAGGTGCCAGCCCCAAAACGCATGCCTGCCCTCCAACCTCCCTCACCGGCCCACGCACAGCCACACTCACATTGGGGCAGCGGGCTCGCCTAGCCGAGCAAGGCCTCAACATAGCGCTTCTACGTCCCTCTCGACCAAAATCAGCATCCATCCTCAAAACTGTAAACGTCGAGGCCCTGCTCCCAGGACAAAGGTGCCAGCCCCAAAACGCATGCCTGGCCTCAAACCTCCCTCACCGGCCCTCGCACAGCCACACTCACATTGGGGCTGCGGGCTCGCCTAAATGAGCAAGGACTCAACATAGGGCTTTTAGGTCCCTCTCGACCAAAATCAGCGTCCATCCTCAAAACTGTAAACGTCGAGGCCCTGCTCCCAGGACAAAGGTGCCAGCCCCAAAACGCATGCCTGGCCTCAAACCTCCCTCACCGGCCCACGCACAGCCACACTCACATTGGGGCTGCGGGCTCGCCTAGACGAGCAAGGACTCAACATAGGGCTTCTACGTCCCTCTCGACCAAAATCAGCATCCATCCTCAAAACTGTAAACATCGAGGCCCTGCTCCCAGGACAAAGGTGCCAGCCCCAAAACGCATGCCTGGCCTCCAACCTCCCTCACCGGCCCACGCACAGCCACACTCACATTGGGGCTGCGGGCTCGCCTAGACGAGCAAGGCCTCAACATATAGTGTTAGGACCCTCTCGACCAAAATCAGCATCCATCCTCAAAACTGTAAACGTCGAGGCCCTGCTCCCAGGACAAAGGTGCCAGCCCCAAAACGCATGCCTGGCCTCAAACCTCCCTCACCGGCCCACGCACAGCCACACTCACATTGGGGCTGCGGGCTCGCCTAGACGAGCAAGGCCTCAACATAATGCTTTTATGTCCCTCTCGACCAAAATCAGCGTCCATCCTCAAAACTGTAAACGTCGAGGCCCTGCTCCCAGGACAAAGGTGCCAGCCCCAAAACGCATGCCTGCCCTCAAACCTCCCTCACTGGCCCACGCACAGCCACACTCACACTGGGGCTGCGGGCTCGCCTAGCCGAGCAAGGCCTCAACATAGTGTTAGGACCCTCTCGACCAAAATCAGCATCCATCCTCAAAACTGTAAACGTCGAGGCCCTGCTCCCAGGACAAAGGTGCCAGCCCCAAAACGCATGCCTGGCCTCAAACCTCCCTCACCGGCCCACGCACAGCCACACTCACACTGGGGCTGCGGGCTCGCCTAGACGAGCAAGGCCTCAACATAGGGCTTCTACGTCCCTCTCGACCAAAATCAGCATCCATCCTCAAAACTGTAAACGTCGAGGCCCTGCTCCCAGGACAAAGGTGCCAGCCCCAAAACGCATGCCTGGCCTCAAACCTCCCTCACCGGCCCACGCACAGCCACACTCACATTGGGGCTGCGGGCTCGCCTAGACGAGCAAGGCCTCAACATAGGGCTTTTAGGTCCCTCTCGACCAAAATCAGCATCCATCCTCAAAACTGTAAACGTCGAGGCCCTGCTCCCAGGACAAAGGTGCCAGCCCCAAAACGCATGCCTGGCCTCAAACCTCCCTCACCGGCCCACGCACAGCCACACTCACATTGGGGCTGCGGGCTCGCCTAGCCGAGCAAGGCCTCAACATAGGGCTTTTACGTCCCTCTCGACCAAAATCAGCATCCATCCTCAAAACTGTAAACGTCGAGGCCCTGCTCCCAGGACAAAGGTGCCAGCCCCAAAACGCATGCCTGCCCTCAAACCTCCCTCACCGGCCCACGCACAGCCACACTCACATTGGGGCTGCGGGCTCGCCTAGACGAGCAAGGCCTCAACATAATGCTTTTATGTCACTCTCGACCAAAATCAGCGTCCATCCTCAAAACTGTAAACGTCGAGGCCCTGCTCCCAGGACAAAGGTTCCAGCCCCAAAACACATGCCTGCCCTCAAACCTCCATCGCTGGCGCACGCACAGCCACACTCACACTGGGGCTGAGGGCTCGGCTAACCATGGAAGGACTCAACATAAAGTGTTAGAACCCTCTCGACCAAAATCAGCATCCATCCTCAAAACTGTAAACATCGAGGCCCTGCTCCCAGGACAAAGGTGCCAGCCCCAAAACGCATGCCTGGCCTCCAACCTCCCTCACCGGCCCACGCACAGCCACACTCACATTGGGGCTGCGGGCTCGCCTAGACGAGCAAGGCCTCAACATAGCGCTTTTACGTCCCTCTCGACCAAAATCAGCATCCATCCTCAAAACTGTAAACGTCGAGGCCCTGCTCCCAGGACAAAGGTGCCAGCCCCAAAACGCATGCCTGGCCTCAAACCTCCCTCACCGGCCCACGCACAGCCACACTCACATTGGGGCTGCGGGCTCGCCTAGACGAGCAAGGCCTCAACATAGGGCTTTTACGTCCCTCTCGACCAAAATCAGCATCCATCCTCAAAACTGTAAACGTCGAGGCCCTGCTCCCAGGACAAACGTGCCAGCCCCAAAACGCATGCCTGGCCTCAAACCTCCCTCACCGGCCCACGCACAGCCACACTCACATTGGGGCTGCGGGCTCGCCTAGCCGAGCAAGGCCTCAACATAGGGCTTTTACGTCCCTCTCGACCAAAATCAGCATCCATCCTCAAAACTGTAAACGTCGAGGCCCTGCTCCCAGGACAAAGGTGCCAGCCCCAAAACGCATGCCTGGCCTCAAACCTCCCTCACCGGCCCACGCACAGCCACACTCACATTGGGGCTGCGGGCTCGCCTAGACGAGCAAGGCCTCAACATAGCGCTTTTACGTCCCTCTCGACCAAAATCAGCGTCCATCCTCAAAACTGTAAACGTCGAGGCCCTGCTCCCAGGACAAAGGTGCCAGCCCCAAAACGCATGCCTGGCCTCAAACCTCCCTCACCGGCCCACGCACAGCCACACTCACATTGGGGCTGCGGGCTCGCCTAGACGAGCAAGGCCTCAACTTATAGTCTTACGTGGCTCTCGACCAAAATCAGCGTCCATCCTCAAAACTGTAAACGTCGAGGCCCTGCTCCCAGGACAAAGGTGCCAGCCCCAAAACGCATGCCTGGCCTCAAACCTCCCTCACCGGCCCACGCACAGCCACACTCACATTGGGGCTGCGGGCTCGCCTAGGCGAGCAAGGCCTCAACATAGGGCTTTTACGTCCCTCTCGACCAAAATCAGCGTCCATCCTCAAAACTGTAAACGTCGAGGCCCTGCTCCCAGGACAAAGGTGCCAGCCCCAAAACGCATGCCTGGCCTCAAACCTCCCTCACCGGCCCACGCACAGCCACACTCACATTGGGGCTGCGGGCTCGCCTAGCCGAGCAAGGCCTCAACATAACGCTTTTACGACCCTCTCGACCAAAATCAGCATCCATCCTCAAAACTGTAAACGTCGAGGCCCTGCTCCCAGGACAAAGGTGCCAGCCCCAAAACGCATGCCTGGCCTCAAACCTCCCTCACCGGCCCACGCACAGCCACACTCACATTGGGGCTGCGGGCTCGCCTAGACGAGCAAGGCCTCAACATAGCGCTTTTACGTCCCTCTCGACCAAAATCAGCATCCATCCTCAAAACTGTAAACGTCGAGGCCCTGCTCCCAGGACAAAGGTGCCAGCCCCAAAACGCATGCCTGGCCTCAAACCTCCCTCACCGGCCCACGCACAGCCACACTCACATTGGGGCTGCGGGCTCGCCTAGACGAGAAAGGCCTCAACATAGGGCTTTTACGTCCCTCTCGACCAAAATCAGCATCCATCCTCAAAACTGTAAACGTCGAGGCCCTGCTCCCAGGACAAAGGTGCCAGCCCCAAAACGCATGCCTGGCCTCAAACCTCCCTCACCGGCCCACGCACAGCCACACTCACATTGGGGCTGCGGGCTCGCCTAGCCGAGCAAGGCCTCAACATAGGGCTTTTACGTCCCTCTCGACCAAAATCAGCATCCATCCTCAAAACTGTAAACGTCGAGGCCCTGCTCCCAGGACAAAGGTGCCAGCCCCAAAACGCATGCCTGGCCTCAAACCTCCCTCACCGGCCCACGCACAGCCACACTCACATTGGGGCTGCGGGCTCGCCTAGACGAGCAAGGCCTCAACATAGCGCTTTTACGTCCCTCTCGACCAAAATCAGTGTCCATCCTCAAAACTGTAAACGTCGAGGCCCTGCTCCCAGGACAAAGGTGCCAGCCCCAAAACGCATGCCTGCCCTCAAACCTCCCTCACTGGCCCACGCACAGCCACACTCACATTGGGGCTGCGGGCTCGCCTAGACGAGCAAGGCCTCAACATAGAGTCTTAGGACCCTCTCGACCAAAATCAGCATCCATCCTCAAAACTGTAAACGTCGAGGCCCTGCTCCCAGGACAAAGGTGCCAGCCCCAAAACGCATGCCTGGCCTCAAACCTCCCTCACCGGCCCACGCACAGCCACACTCACATTGGGGCTGCGGGCTCGCCTAGACGAGCAAGGCCTCAACATAGGGCTTTTACGTCCCTCTCGACCAAAATCAGCATCCATCCTCAAAACTGTAAACGTCGAGGCCCTGCTCCCAGGACAAAGGTGCCAGCCCCAAAACGCATGCCTGGCCTCAAACCTCCCTCACCGGCCCACGCACAGCCACACTCACATTGGGGCTGCGGGCTCGCCTAGACGAGCAAGGCCTCAACATAGGGCTTTTACGTCCCTCTCGACCAAAATCAGCATCCATCCTCAAAACTGTAAACGTCGAGGCCCTGCTCCCAGGACAAAGGTGCCAGCCCCAAAACGCATGCCTGGCCTCAAACCTCCCTCACCGGCCCACGCACAGCCACACTCACATTGGGGCTGCGGGCTCGCCTAGCCGAGCAAGGCCTCAACATAGGGCTTTTACGTCCCTCTCGACCAAAATCAGCATCCATCCTCAAAACTGTAAACGTCGAGGCCCTGCTCCCAGGACAAAGGTGCCAGCCCCAAAACGCATGCCTGGCCTCAAACCTCCCTCACCGGCCCACGCACAGCCACACTCACATTGGGGCTGCGGGCTCGCCTAGACGAGCAAGGCCTCAACATAGCGCTTTTACGTCCCTCTCGACCAAAATCAGCGTCCATCCTCAAAACTGTAAACGTCGAGGCCCTGCTCCCAGGACAAAGGTGCCAGCCCCAAAACGCATGCCTGGCCTCAAACCTCCCTCACCGGCCCACGCACAGCCACACTCACATTGGGGCTGCGGGCTCGCCTAGCCGAGCAAGGCCTCAACTTATAGTCTTACGTGGCTCTCGACCAAAATCAGCATCCATCCTCAAAACTGTAAACGTCGAGGCCCTGCTCCCAGGACAAAGGTGCCAGCCCCAAAACGCATGCCTGGCCTCAAACCTCCCTCACCGGCCCACGCACAGCCACACTCACATTGGGGCTGCGGGCTCGCCTAGACGAGCAAGGCCTCAACATAATGCTTTTATGTCCCTCTCGACCAAAATCAGCGTCCATCCTCAAAACTGTAAACGTCGAGGCCCTGCTCCCAGGACAAAGGTGCCAGCCCCAAAACGCATGCCTGCCCTCAAACCTCCCTCACCGGCCCACGCACAGCCACACTCACATTGGGGCTGCGGGCTCGCCTAGCCGAGCAAGGCCTCAACATAGGGCTTTACGTCCCTCTCGACCAAAATCAGCATCCATCCTCAAAACTGTAAACGTCGAGGCCCTGCTCCCAGGACAAAGGTGCCAGCCCCAAAACGCATGCCTGGCCTCAAACCTCCCTCACCGGCCCACGCACAGCCACACTCACATTGGGGCTGCGGGCTCGCCTAGACGAGCAAGGCCTCAACATAGGGCTTCTACGTCCCTCTCGACCAAAATCAGCGTCCATCCTCAAAACTGTAAACGTCGAGGCCCTGCTCCCAGGACAAAGGTGCCAGCCCCAAAACGCATGCCTGGCCTCAAACCTCCCTCACCGGCCCACGCACAGCCACACTCACATTGGGGCTGCGGGCTCGCCTAGACGAGCAAGGACTCAACATAGGGCTTCTACGTCCCTCTCGACCAAAATCAGCATCCATCCTCAAAACTGTAAACGTCGAGGCCCTGCTCCCAGGACAAAGGTGCCAGCCCCAAAACGCATGCCTGGCCTCAAACCTCCCTCACCGGCCCACGCACAGCCACACTCACACTGGGGCTGCGGGCTCGCCTAGCCGAGCAAGGCCTCAACATAGGGCTTTTAGGTCCCTCTCGACCAAAATCAGCATCCATCCTCAAAACTGTAAACGTCGAGGCCCTGCTCCCAGGACAAAGGTGCCAGCCCCAAAACGCATGCCTGGCCTCCAACCTCCCTCACCGGCCCACGCACAGCCACACTCACATTGGGGCTGCGGGCTCGCCTAGCCGAGCAAGGCCTCAACATAGCGCTTCTACGTCCCTCTCGACCAAAATCAGCGTCCATCCTCAAAACTGTAAACATCGAGGCCCTGCTCCCAGGACAAAGGTGCCAGCCCCAAAACGCATGCCTGGCCTCAAACCTCCCTCACCGGCCCACACACAGCCACACTCACATTGGGGCTGCGGGCTCGCCTAGATGAGCAAGGACTCAACATACGGTTTTTACGTCCCTCTCGACCAAAATCAGCATCCATCCTCAAAACTGTAAACGTCGAGGCCCTGCTCTCAGGACAAACGTGTCAGCCCCAAAACGCAGGCCTGACCTCAAACCTCCCTCACCGGCCCACGCACAGCCACACTCACATTGGGGCTGCGGGCTCGCCTAGCCGAGCAAGGCCTCAACTTATAGTCTTACGTGGCTCTCGACCAAAATCAGCATCCATCCTCAAAACTGTAAACATCGAGGCCCTGCTCCCAGGACAAAGGTGCCAGCCCCAAAACGCATGCCTGGCCTAAAACCTCCCTCACCGGCCCACGCACAGCCACACTCACATTGGGGCTGCGGGCTCGCCTTGACGAGCAAGGCCTCAACATAGGGCTTCTACGTCCCTCTCGACCAAAATCAGCATCCATCCTCAAAACTGTAAACGTCGAGGCCCTGCTCCCAGGACAAAGGTGCCAGCCCCAAAACGCATGCCTGGCCTCAAACCTCCCTCACCGGCCCACGCACAGCCACACTCACATTGGGGCTGAGGGCTCGCCTAGACGAGCAAGGCCTCAACATAGGGCTTTTACGTCCCTCTCGACCAAAATCAGCATCCATCCTCAAAACTGTAAACGTCGAGGCCCTGCTCCCAGGACAAAGGTGCCAGCCCCAAAACGCATGCCTGGCCTCAAACCTCCCTCACCGGCCCACGCACAGCCACACTCACATTGGGGCTGAGGGCTCGCCTAGACGAGAAAGGCCTCAACATAGGGCTTCTACGTCCCTCTCGACCAAAATCAGCATCCATCCTCAAAACTGTAAACATCGAGGCCCTGCTCCCAGGACAAAGGTGCCAGCCCCAAAACGCATGCCTGGCCTCAAACCTCCCTCACCGGCCCACGCACAGCCACACTCACATTGGGGCTGCGGGCTCGCCTAGCCGAGCAAGGCCTCAACATAGGGCTTTTAGGTCCCTCTCGACCAAAATCAGCATCCATCCTCAAAACTGTAAACGTCGAGGCCCTGCTCCCAGGACAAAGGTGCCAGCCCCAAAACGCATGCCTGGCCTCCAACCTCCCTCACCGGCCCACGCACAGCCACACTCACATTGGGGCTGCGGGCTCGCCTAGACGAGCAAGGCCTCAACATACAGTGTTAGGACCCTCTCGACCAAAATCAGCGTCCATCCTCAAAACTGTAAACGTTGAGGCCCTGCTCCCAGGACAAAGGTGCCAGCCCCAAAACGCATGCCTGGCCTCAAACCTCCCTCACCGGCCCACGCACAGCCACACTCACATTGGGGCTGCGGGCTCGCCTAGACGAGCAAGGCCTCAACATAGCGCTTTTATGTCCCTCTCGACCAAAATCAGCGTCCATCCTCAAAACTGTAAACGTCGAGGCCCTGCTCCCAGGACAAAGGTGCCAGCCCCAAAA